>NC_134356.1:266400519-266653019 GCF_048569485.1 Anomaloglossus baeobatrachus | reverse complement strand
AACTTCTTTAACCCCCGTCACATATACTTACCCATCCATACGACCTCGATGTGGGCTGCGAACGTCCACTTCCTGCAGTAGGAGGGACGTTCAGCGTCACATCGACGTCACACGGCAGCCGTCCAATAGATGCGGAGGGGCGGAGCTGAGCGGGACGTAAACATCCCGCCCACCTCCTTCCGCATTACCGGCCGGGAGCCGCAGGACGCCGGCAAGATCTGTTCATCGTTCCCGGGGTGTCACACTGCGATGTGTGCTACCCCGGGTACGATGAACAATCTGACGTTCAATCCATAAAGAATGAACGACGTGCGCGCGATGAACGTTTTAACGTTCAATCGCAATCGCACGTAGCTGTTACACACTGCAATGTACCTTACGATGCCGGATGTGCGTCACTTACGACGTGACCCCGCCTACCCATCGTAAGATACATTGCAGCGTGTAAAGCTGGCTTTAGGGACAAAATGTAGAACTGGTGGAGGAAGGTTGAACTAGATGGACCTAGGTCTTTTTTCAACCTATGTAACTTAACATTGAAATTGCAACGAAAGAAGTGAAAGCCATGGAAGTATGGAAATCACAAGATGGATAGACATGGTAATGATATGCTAATGATAATAAAATGGAAGCAAAACATCTTTATTTATTCATTATTCGGTATGATGAACTCCACGAGCAGAAATGCATACAAGCTAGCACATGCCTTGGCACGCTATCAACTATGTTATTAAGGGTTGTTTGGGAAGTGTTCTGCCACACCGATTGCACTTGGGTGCACAAATCATCAACATCCTTTGCTGGCAGCTACCTTTGCAATTGTCTAGCAACAACCTTCAAGATTTGCAAGATGGGAGGCAAGTCCAGGTAAAACATTTAGACAACTGAAGCTGATCACAGTAGCATAAGGAACATGCATTCTTATACTGTTAAATGGCTACTGGGACACTTGAAAGAAATTACCGTACCACTGATTCCATGACCAAATCAATGTAACATTGAGCTATTAGTGTACCTGGAATGAGGGCTAGATACTTCCGGCTGATGCACATTATGCCACTCCTCACCATAATCCCAGGAGTTGGACTGGTGTAACGTTCCCTCATAAAGGCGCATAGTGATCTGTTCTGTACTGAAAGAGTTTGGATGTCACATACCAAGCCTAAGGCGTCAGTGTCCTCACAATCCATCAGAAGGTGTTTGCACAATATTGGGCTACGAACCAGAATTCCAGCTGCAGATTCTCCATAAACCTCACGCCACCGCTTTGAAAGGCCATTATAGTATAGAGCAAGGCAGAAAATCAGGTCTCTTTTTCAGCAATTAGTCCCGCATTGGTCTTTGATATAATTATAGCCAGAGATTGATCTAAAGATCATATGGGCAATGTCATAAAGAGGCCTTTTTCAATACTACAATGCCAAGCTGCATGTTTCATGTGTGACTGTGAACAGCCTGAATGGCATAAACCTGCTTCTGTTTTGTGAACAGAATAGTGATTAGCGTTCCTGGGTGATGTAAGACAAGATAGTGTGTACAGATTATGTACTAAACATGAATGATTGGAGAACTACCGTGCTCATAGCTGCACTACATGTGTGAACAAGAACTGTAGCACTTTGTGTGAAAAAATATTTCTAACTTAGGCATTGTATCTATTTTAAAATAAAAATATATCCTTACAGCCATTTGTTATCTTTAACATACTGTTAGCGCTCTTCACTCAAGTTAGACGCACTGAATGTCATGAATAGGCCTAATGCAAATAAGGTTACACACACTATTTAAATAGTAACACAGGCCTTTAGGGGTAATTTAAAATAGAGGCTGGAATTTCTTTTTTCAACCTATGTAACACAAACATCTAGTTGAAGCACCAATGTGAAAAAAGACCTAGGTCCATCTAGTTCAACCTTCCTCCACCAATTATATATTGTCCGCAAATCATTTATAACCAACAATGTTGTATGTACTGAGGAATCATTCAGCCCTATTTTAAAAGTTGATATAGTGTCAGCCATTACTACCTTTTGTGATAGGACATTCCACAATCTGACTACGCTAACTTTAAAGAACCCTTTCCTATTAGCTGTTGGAATCACCTTTCTTCCACTCGCAGTGAGTGACCCCTGGTCCTTAGTATTATCTTTGGTAAGAATAAAGGTGGTGTCACACACAGCGACAACGACAATGACGTTGCTGCTACGTCACCATTTCCATTTTCTGTGACGTTGCAGCGACGTCCCGTCGCTGTCGCTGTGTGTGACATCCAGCAACGAGCTGGCCCCTGCTGTGAGGTCGCCGCTCGTTGCTGAACGTCCAGCTTCATTTTTTGGTCATCGCTCTCCCGCTGTGACGCACAGATAGCTGTGTGTGACAGCGAGAGAGCAACGAAATGAAGCGAGCAGGGAGCAGGAGCCGGCGTCTGGCAGCTGCGGTAAGCTGTAACCACTGTAAACATCGGGTAACCAAGGTAGTTACCCGATATTTACCTTCGTTACCAGCCTCCGCCGCTCTCACGCTGCCAGCGCCGGCTCCTGCTCTCTGCACATGTAGCTGCAGTACACATCGTGTAATTAACCCGATGTGTACTGTAGCTAGGAGAGCAAGGAGCCAGCGCTAAGCAGTGTGCGCGGCTCCCTGCTCTCTCCACTGTGACATGTAGCTGCAGTACACATCGGGTTAATTAACCCGATGTGTACTGTAGCTAGGAGAGCAAGGAGCCAGCGCTCAGTGTGCGCGGCTCCCTGCTCTCTGCACATGTTGCAGCACAGCGACGCGTGTCGTTATGATCGCTGCTGTGTTTGACAGCTAAGCAGCGATCATAACAGCGACTTACAAGGTCGCTGCTACGTCACAGAAAATGGTGATGTAACAGCGACGTCGACGTCGTTGTCGCTGTCGTTTAGTGTGACCCCAGCTTAAGTCATGTGCCAGTCCTTTGTATTGACCACACATGCAGTTATACATATAAGGCCCCTTTCACACGTCAGTGATTCTGGTACGTTTGTGCTTTTTTTATTAAACGTACCAGAATCACTGACATACGCAGACCCATTATAATGAATGAGTCTGCTCACACGTCAGTGATTTGTCACTGCACGTGTCTCCGTGCAGCGTACCCGCGTGTGCGTGATTGCTGCACGGAGACATGTCCATTTTTTTCTGGCATCACTGATGTTCCACGGACCACGCAGTGGTGTGGTCCGTGAAACACGTGCCAGAAAAAAACGTGCTTTTAAAATAATAAACATTTTAACTCACCCGGCGTCCAGCGATGTCCTCTGCAGCCCGTTCTCCCTGCTCCTTCTGAGCCGGCTGATTACTGTTGCGCATATTCATTATGCGCGACACAGCCGACCCGAAAGCAGCTGCTGCGGGGGTCACCGCCGGCCGGATGCTGCACCGCGGGAGGATTCCGCACTACGGACAGCGGGAGCGGGCGCAGGTGAGTGAATCTCTAAGTGCAATCACGGGCCACGGAGAACGGAGCCCGGATTGCACTTAGACAACCCACGTGTGCCGTGATTTTCGGCACACGCAGGGACATGTGCGTGTTTTACACGCCAGTGAAAAACGTCTGTTTTTCACTGACGTGTGAAACGGGCCTAAATGAGATCTCCTCTGAGACGTCTTTTTTTTCTAAGCTAAACAAATCCAACTTTTTGAACCTGTCATATGGGAGCCCTCCATTCCTTTCAATAATCTAATTTCCCTCCTTTGAACTGACTCTAACTTCTTAATATCTTTTTTAATATGTGGAGCCCAAAACTGGATCCCATATTCCAGATGTGGCCTTACAAGTAACTTATAGAGAGGTAACAATACATTGAGATCACGGGATCTAATCTCTCTTTTTATACACCATAAAATCTGGTTTGCTTTAGCTGATGCTCAGCTTATTTGTAATCAGAATACCCAAGCCCTTCTCCTGTTCTGTAGTCCTGAGGTTAGTTCCATTTAATGTATACTCAGTTATAGGATTACTCCGTCCTAGTTACATTACTTTACATTTATCAAGATTAAGTCTCATTTGCCAAGTGTCTGCCCATTCCGACATCCTATCCAGACCATTTTGTAATATTGTACAATAAAGTCCGTTTTTATAATGTAAACTTTGATTATCAAAAAGTATAACAAGACATAACATAGTATCTATGTCGAATGCAAGAAGAGGATTCTGTCTTAACTTTAACGTAAAGAGTACCATTAAAATAAAGGTCCGTTTTTAATATCCTACATAGTTTGGTGTCATCAGCAAAGACTGACACTTTACTATCAATCCCATCCACAAGGTCATTAATATAGAGATTAAAAAGAATCGGTCCGAGCACAGATCTCTGTGGTACCCCACTGCTGGCTATAGCCTATTTGGAGAAAGTACCATTTATGACTACTCTTTCTTTCCTATCTTTTAGCCAATTCTTTACCCATCTGCTTATAGTTTCTCCTAGTCCTTTTGGAACTTCATTATTAGTGGGGTTCTGTGTTTGGAGATCCCCTGCCATTCAGCAAAATGCTTTGGCAGGTACTGTGCGTGCCAAAACCCATTCTCCTTAAGGGGAGACTCCTAACCGAGGCTCCACGGACTTTTTTGATTTACATATTTCCCAGGGGGCAATGCACCTAGGATTTCACGGTGTTCATCGCCTTCGTTGGCTGCCGGCAGTGTTTTCTCTGGCTGGTCTCCCCAAGATCAGTGATTGTTTTGTCTTGTTGGTCTACTAGGCATTGCCCCCACCTGGCCAGAATCCTACTCCACACTGATGAGGTGCAATACCCCGAAACAGCTGTCTGTGGATGGATGTCTGGCCTTGGTATTTCCCTTGTCAAAGAGTTGGATATTGACTAAAAGGGCCACTTAATATGGTGGTTATGATGGTCTCCTAAAAAGAGCCACTCCTTGGCTAGGTCCTTCCCAGAGGGATATCTGGCTAGTTTCTGTGTCAAGACTCCTAACCGAGGCTCCACAAACTTTTTTGATTTGCAAAATTCAAAGATAGCACACATTGCTACCATGCGCTGCGCAACCAGCTCTGTCCTCACCTATTGTACCACCACCCATTCCCTGTAGACTATGAGCCCTCGCGGGCAAGGTCCTCTCTCCTCCTATACCAGTCTGTTTTGTACTGTTGATTGTTCTACGTATACCCTCTTTCACTTGTAAAGCGCCATGGAATAAATGGCGCTATAATAATAATAATAATAATAATAATAATAATAATGCGCTGTTCTTGTTTAGACTGCCCATAAACTATAAGGCTAAGTGCCCACGTTGCGTTCTGTCCCTGTAGACATTTCTGCAGCGATTTGAACAGCACACGTGCGCTTCAAATCTCTGCAGAAACAGTCCGTTAATGAAAAGCCGATTTCATGTGCTCTGGATGCAGCCTCTCCCATAGACAGAGTGAGGGCTGCATGCAAAGCGCATGAAAGAAGTGACATGTTGCTTTTTAGAACGCAGCGCTTCGGCAGCCGAAGCCCTGCATTCTAATACGGCACGTGGGCATGGATTAGGCACAATCTTCATAGATTGTGCTGGGGACGCAGGATGCATGCTGTTACGCTGCGGTGCAGAACGCAGCGTAACTGCTTGAAAATACGCTACGTGGGCACATAGCCTTAACGTTACACTGACGTTTGAAAATGTAAATGCTGTGTAAGCAGCTTGCCCAAGATCCTGCAGCTGTGGGTGTGGGGTGCTGGCTGCCAGGTACAGCCAGACTTTCCAGAGACAAGATAACCATGTTTGTGTTTTCTATTAAGGTGGCTTTACACACTGCAACATCGCAAACGACATCGCTGTAACGTCACCGGTTTTGTGACGTTACAGCGACCTCCCCAGCGACATTGCAGTGTGTGTGAAACACATCAGCGACCTGGCCCCTGCTGTGAAGTTGTGATCGCTACAAATCGTTCAGGACCATTCTTTGGTCTTTTTTTCCCCCGCTGTGCAGCATGATCGCTAGAAAGTCTCAGTGTGTAAAGGGGACTTTACAGCGACTCCGCGGCTCTGTCTGTGTAGCGTCCTGATTAGCGGTCACCTGTGAAGGATTCACCAGTGACCACTAATCCCCCGAGTGACTGAAGTGTCCCCCCCCTCTCTCATACTCATCGATCCCCGATCACCGGCGCTGCACAGCGTTCACACTGCTCCAGCGGCTTTTCCTTTTTTGAAAAAGCCGGCCGCTCATTAAACAATCTCGTATTCCCTGCTTTTCCCCGCCCACCGGCAAATATGATTGGTTGCAGTGAGACACGCCCACACGCTGAGTGACAGCTGTGTCACTGCACCCAATCACAGCAGCCGGTGGGCGTGTCTATACTGTGCAGTAAAATAAATAAATAATTAAAAAATCCGGCGTGCGGTCCCCCCTATTTTAATACCAGCCAGATAAAGCCATATGGCTGCAGGCTGGTATTCTCAGGATGGGGAGCCCCACGTTATGGGGAGCCCCCCAGCCTAACAATATCAGTCAGCAGCCGCCCAGAATTGCCGCATACATTACATGTGACAGTTCTGGGACTGTACCCGGCTCTTCCCGATTTGCCCTGGTGCGTTGGCAAATCGGGGTAATAAGGAGTTATTGGCAGCCCATAGCTGCCAATAAGTCCTAGATTAATCATGTCAGGCGTCACCCCGAGATACCTTCCATGATTAATCTGTAAATTACAGTTAAAAAACACACACCCGAAAAATCCTTTATTAGAAATAAAAAACACTAACAAATTCCCTCATTACCAATTTATTACCCACAACAAAGCCCTCCATGTCCGGCGTAATCCACGGTCCTCCAGCATCGCATCCAGCTCTGCTGCATGCAGGTGACAGGAGCAGCAGAAGACACAGCCGCTCCTGTCACATCCACGCAGCTAATGAAGAGATGGATCCAGCGGTGGATGCAGCGGTGGCCGCGGGTAACCTCAGTGACAGCTCAGCTGATCGCGCTACTCACCGCCGCTCCTGTCAGCTCCACGCAGCAAATGAGGTGAGTAGCGCGATCAGCTGAGCTGTCACTGAGGTTAATCGCGGCCACTGCTGCATCCACCGCTGGATCCAGGTAACCTCAGTGACAGCTCAGCCGATCACACGGCTCTCTTCATTAGCTGCTTGGATGTGACAGGAGCGGCTGTGTCTTCTGCTGCTCCTGTCACCTGCATGCAGCAGAGCTGGATGCGATGCTGGAGGACCGTGGATTAAGCCGGACATGGAGGGCTTTGTTGTGTGTAATAAATTGGTAATGAGGGAATATGTTTGTTTTTAATTTCTAATAAAGGATTTTTCGTGTGTGTGTGTTTATTTACTGTAATTTACAGATTAATCATGGAAGTAATCTCGGGGAGACGCCTGACGTGATTAATCTAGGACTTATTGGCACCTATGGGCTGCCAATAACTCCTTATTACTCCGATTTGCCAACACACCAGGGCAAATCGGGAAGAGCCGGGTACAGTCCCAGAACTGTCGCATCTATTGTATGCGGCAATTCTGGGCGTCTGCTGGCTGATATTGTTAGGCTGGGGGGCTCCCCATAACGTGGGGCTCCCCATCCTGAGAATACCAGCCTGCAGCCGTATGGCTTTATCTGGCTGGTATTAAAATAGGGGGGACCGCACGCCGGATTTTTTAATTAATTAATTATTTATTTATTTATTTCACTGCACAGTATAGACACGCCCACCGGCTGCTGTGATTGGGTGCAGTGACACAGCTGTCACTCAGCGTGTGGGCGTGTCTCACTGCAACCAATCACATTTGCCGGTGGGCGGGGAAGCAGGGAATACGAGATTGTTTAATGAGCGGCCGGCTTTTTCAAAAAAGGAAAAGCCGCCGGAGCAGTGTGAACGCCGTGCAGCGCCGGTGATCGGTGAGTATGAGAGAGGGGGGGAAATCACCAGCAAATGAGGTGAGTAACGCGATCAGCTGCTGTCACTGAGGTTACCCGGTGGCCGCCACTGGATCCAGCGGTGGCCGCGATTAACCTCAGTGACAGCTCAGCTGATCGCGCTACTCACCTCATTGTGGAGCTTACAGGAGCGGCGGTGAGTAGCGCGATCAGCTGAACTGTCACTGAGGTTACCCGCGGCCACCGCTGCATCCACCGCTGGATCCAGGTAACCTCAGTGACAGCTCAGCCGATCACAAGGCTGTCTTCATTAGCTGCGTGGAGGTGACAGGAGCGGCGGTGTCTTCTGCTGCTCCTGTCACCTGCATGCAGCAGAGCTGGATGCCACGCTGGAGGACCGTGGATTACGCCGGACATGGAGGGCTTTGTTGTGGGTAATAAATTGGTAATGAGGGAATTTGTTAGTGTTTTTTATTTCTAATAAAGGATTTTTCAGGTGTGTGTGTTTATTTACTGTAATTTACAGATTAATCATGGAAGGAATCTCGGGGAGACGCCAGACATGATTAATCTAGGACTTATTGGCAGCTATGGGCTGCCAATAACTCCTTATTACCCCGATTTGCCAACGCACCAGGGCAAATCGGGAAGAGCCGGGTACAGTCCCAGATCTGTCGCATCTAATGTATGCGGCAATTCTGGGCGTCTGCTGGCTGATATTGTTAGGCTGGGGGGCTCCCCATAACGTGGGGCTCCCCATCCTGAGAATACCAGCCTGCAGCCGTATGGCTTTATCTGGCTGGTATTAAAATAGGGGGGGACCGCACGCCGGATTTTTTAATTATTTATTTATTTACACGGCACACAGACAGAGCCGCGCGGCATTAAATGAAGTCGGGTGAAGTTCACCTGCTTTTTTGACACGTCCCCAACGACCAGCTAGTCGCTCTGCAGGTCCGGATCGCTGTTAGGTCGTTGGCCAGGTCTGCCTGTTTGACAGCTCACCAGAGACTTTGTAGCGATCCCGGCTAGGTTGAGATCGCAGGTTGGATCGCTAGAAAGTCTCAGTGTGTAAACCCAGCTTTAGAAACCAGAGCTTGTGTATACAAAGTCAGTGCTTCCAACAATCATGTGATCCTGACGTGTAGGGAGGAAGCAGGAGCTACTACGCTCCTAGGAAACCCAGTCAGCTCTTCTATGTAGGCAGGAGGCAGAAATTCACCTAGAACTGGGCCTAATATACCATCCTTAGTTACATGAGAAATCAGCAATAAAAAAAAATGCATTAATATAATATGTTAAAATGTCTTCAACATTATGGAGGGCACAATTGTGTGAAATAAATGAAAAAAACTAAAATAGAAATTGAACATAAATAAAATAAAGCCAAATATGTTAAAAAAAAATACACTGCCAGTCTAAATTGCTAAATCGCTGTTTTTATAGTCTTGCACCATTTGAAAAAAAAAAATGACCAATATATAAACATTTCTGCATAAAGAAGAGGAACACCATTTAAATTGTTTTATTTTTTTTCTGGTCCTTTCAGGTCATAATAAAAAATAAGGAAAATGTGAGAAATATACACTTATTTCTGATTTTTTATTTCAATTTTCCACCAATTGAATACTGAATTTCTTATTGTTTTAACATTGGTCATTAATATCTGATAAGCATGGGTCCATCATAGCATACAGGTAATGCAGGGGGGAGAGTCAGGAGATGTACGGATGACGGCCTTACCTGTATGTCATGATGTTATGATGGGTCCACCTCTTGCAACCCCACCAAGCAGTCCGGGGAATTGCAAGTGGCTCGCACATGCTGTAGTGGTCGTATTTAGTAATGTAAGTTTCTTCCATCCAAGTAATTACAGCACCAAGATAATTAAGCTGCACCACATTTTGTCCCCTGACTGCTGGGGGTGCCAGTAGTCATACACATGCTGATGTGAAATTGATGACCTTTCCGAAGGATAGATAATCAGTATTAAACTTCCAGAAATGTACTATTTTGATCCATTACAATTTTAGTAAGTTCTAACGTTGCCATGTTGTTCTCTGCTCAGTGTAGTGTTGCAGTGCAAACTCGTTATGGTCTCACAGCCCTGACTGATGTCCCATTTGGTGCAGATAACACTAACGTAATGTGCCAGATGGGACGTCAAGCAAGGCAGAGTGGGCGACCTTACAGTGAACGACTGTAGCTAATCGGCTCAGAAGCATCTCCCAAAACACTATTGAGAGTGACTACTTGCAGTTTTAGAATTTTGAATATATTCATCCTACTAATAATGCTTGTTACTACAAGAACCTCCACAAGAGTGTTCATGAACCTCATAGCATCCTGCTGTGGTTTACTAACAGGCTCCTTTTCACTTTGAGAGATTTGGAATCTGTGAACATGTAGACCGATAACTAGTGATGGCTGAATCCGAATTGTAAAATTCAGGGTCCATACCAGATACGTAATGTTCATGCACAGACCCTGAACACAGACTTCTTAGTGTTACTGTTCAGGTTTGGCCACCTGGATAAAAATAATAAATAAAAAAGGAAGCAAAATGGGGATTAAAACAGGACCGTTATGCTTACTGAGTTTTTGCATTGCTGCCACACTGCTTCTGGGTCCGCTCATTAAATCTTATGAAAATTCACTGCTTCCCCTTCACATCCTGTGTAAGCTTCTGTGATTGGTTGCCCTCACACCACCTGTCTGGGTCCCTGGAGTGGATTGTAAAAATAAATAATTGGAAAAAATGGTGCAGTGTCCACCATATTTTGATACCCATCTCAGATAAAGTAGACAGCTGGAGGCTGCAGCGTCCAGCTGTGTGCATTATCTTGGCTGTGTATTAAAATATGGGAGATCCCATGTGGCTTTTTGAAATTATTTAAATAAATAATTAAAAAAATACAACATAGGGTCTCCCTAATTTTGGTACCTAGCCAAGATAAAGCAGACCGCTGGGGGTTGGTATTCTAAGGCTGGGGAGGCCCAGGTTATTGGGCCCTCCTCAACCTAAAAAATAGCAGCCTGTAGCCATCCCAGAATTGGCACATCTAATAGATGTGTAAATCCTGGCACTTTACCCAGCCCATCCCAATTCCCCTGGAGTGGTGGAAATGGGCAGTTCCCTAGCCCTTACTAACACCATTTTATAACACTTAAGTTCTGGTGCCTTAGACTTAAATGAGGATCGACGTTCAGGTCAATTGAATCGGATGCTGTTTTTTTTTTTTTTTGTTTTTTTTGTTTAGAAGTACGGCTGGATCCGCCAAATCCGAACATCTCGGGTTCGCCCCACTCTACAGATAACCCATTGAAATGCATAAGACTAGAATGCCTAAGTCCCTTCATTCTCATTGTTGGACTCACAAATCTCTGAATTCCACTAAAGACGATATCTGCAATGTGTCAATGACATTTGAGATAATAATAATAATAATAATTTTATTCATTTATATAGCGCTATTAATTCCACAGCGCTTTACATACATTGGCAACACTGTCCCCATTGGGGCTCACAATCTAGAGTCCCTATCTGTATGTCTTTGGAGTGTGGGAGGAAACCGGAGTACCCGGAGGAAACCCACGCAAACACGGGGAGAACATACAAACTCCTTGCAGATGGTGTCCTTGGTGGGATTTAAACCCAGGACCCCAGCGCTGCAGATAATGTAAAAAAATGGGGCTAAGTCATAGAAAAGTTTTTGCAAAACATAACAGGTCTCACCAGGTGTTCAAATAATGTGTCTAAAAATCTTCTGGTATGTGACAGAAACCACCGACCTAGAATGTGTGCTATGTGCTTGTGTGTAAAATGCTGCCTGTGAAACATGATGAAGATAACATGATGGATTGTGTTATGAATCAGAATTATGATAATAAAATATGTGGGAAATAGTCAGACCTGAATTTAATCTTATTGTAATGTCAACATGATTTCCTGGTATTTTATGAATTTGTTCACATTGTTAGATGCTTGAAAAGGAATTTTACAGGAAATATTTTCCTTCTATGCCTCAACAGAAAGCTAAGAAATAAAACTCGTCCAAACGCTTACACTACACATGAATTATCCTACAGTATTATAAAAGAAAACAAATAAAAAAAAACAGATCTATCTAGCCCCCTAGAATGTATGTTGGGCTACCTATATGTGCACGCTGCGTATTTGTTGTGTTTTGTCCCTTCGTTTCTCACTAGTGATGGGAGGATTCGCAGGCCAATCCCCCGCTGATTCGGTGTTGGTGGGGGATTGAACCCTGGTGTTTGGTTGGATGCTGGTCCCCATATATTCTATGGGGACTAGAATCTGGCGCAAAGGGGGCAGGAGCAAGCGTTTCATACTCACCGATCACTGACGCGGCCGTCAAACTGCTTCCACGGCTGCTCATTAGGTTCATACATATTCACTGCTTCCTCCGCCCACCGGTGTCTGTATTTGGTTGCAGTCAGACAGCGCTGACAGCCTGTCTGATGTTTTCAATCACAGACCCGGTCTGCCGGTCTATAGCTTACAGTAAAAATAAATAAATAAACAACGGCGTGTGGTCCCCAATTTTGAGAATCAGCCAAGATAAAGCCAGACAGTTGGAGGCTGGTATTCTCAGGCTGGGTATCGGTCACACGGATGACAGACACATGGATGTCCAAATTGGACCGTGCAAAATGTGTTTGTTTTTTTTTAGACAAATGTGTAAAGGGGGCCTAATGCAGTGTGATCTCATACTACTCCATATGAGCTTGTACACAGCAGTAATATTTTTGTTAGTGAATGAGGTCTGACTCTTCAGAGGACTAATGTATGGCAGTTTAAACCAATAAGGTTGTTCTAGCCCCCATAAGTGAGTCTAAACAATTGGTTAATAAATAGTTATGGAATTTTTCAATTTACTTTGTGTTGCAATTCCTCATGGTTTTCCAGGATACTGCTTGCAGTAATTGATATTTATTGTTAAAAAAAAGCCATTCTGACAATCACACAGGGTAATTGTCTTAGGCTGTGTGCGCACTTTGCGTCGAGGTAGTTTCAGTTCTAACTGCATCCTCTGGCAGAAATTGTCTGTCAAATTTGGTCTTGACCACAAAAACACTATAAATACGCTTGCGTTTTTACGGCATTTTAGCCGCGTTTTTACTGCAATTTTCCTGCTTTTTCATTGCTTAAAGTCAGATGCGTTTTGACTATAAATACACTACTAAATAAAGTTTAAACATTCAAACACTTTGAAAAAAAAATGATAAATATAATGATTAAAATCATACAGAAAATGAATTATTTTATTAAAATGATAAATGTGTGCTAATATTTATGCATAAAATTACATTTATTATTGATTTTCATACATTTTCATACATTGTTGGACTGTGTGTGTGTGTGTGTGTAAAAGGACATATCATGTCATTAATATTTTGTCAAAAACGCATTAATTTAATTGGTCCAAAAAGCATGTTTTCTGCATCAAAAAAGCATGTAAAACGCTGGGATTTTGATATAGGTGGCGTTTTGCAACTTCTCATTGACTCCAATGTTAGCAAAACGCTGCCAAAAATGGCAAAAACAATTGACATGCTGCTTCTTTAAACGCTGAGTTTTTGCCAAAAAATATGCAAATTAAACACTGCGTTTTTAACAGCATTGTGCGCACAAGAAATCCCTATTTCCCATAGACTTTCCTTGAAAATCAAAACACATGCCTTTTGGCATTAATACGCTGCAGTTCAAAACGCTGTGGAATTGTAGGTAAAAACGCAAAGTGTGCACATAGCCTTACATGGGATGGTTCCAAAAAAGATTTGTGCCATATGTCTAAGAATTGGGCAGCAAAAACACTTTCATTTTTACTGCAAATCGCCCTCATTTTGCAATGTTGTTTTCTGCAGCATTACTTGTTGAATTGACACAAATTTTAAGCTTGCGTTTTATCTGTATAAGCTAAGTGACCGAAAACAACTGTATAATTGGGAGTGCCGCTTGGGTCATATCTGTGTATGAAGTCTCCTTTTGCACTGTAATGTGCTGAGAACTTGCATGATCATGCCATATGCAAGACTTCCTCTGGAAGTAAGTATTATAGTGAACTGTGTAGCTTAAAGGGAACCTGTCACCAGAATTTTCCCTTATAAGCTGCGGCCAGCACCAGTGAGCCCTAATATACAGCATTCTAGAAAACTGTATACAAGTGCCCAGGCCGATATGTATAACGTAAAGAGTTTATTATTATACTCACTTGGGGAGTGGTCGGGTCCAATGGATGTCACTGATATCGGTCCGGCGCCTCCTCTCTTCCTTCCATTGTCGTCCTCCTTCCCAACCTTGTGTGGATGATGCATGCATACTACATCATCCACACAGAGGCCTCCATTGCACTCCTGCATATGCAGACTTTGATTTGCACTGCTGAGGGCAGGTCAAAGTATTGTAGTGCACATTCGTGGGCGGTCTTTGAACTTTCCCCGCTTTTGCGCATTTCAGTACTTTGCTCTGCCTAAGCAGGGCAGCTCAAAGTGCGCAGGAGCGCAATGGATGCTTCTGTGTGGATGACGTAGGACACGTCTTCCACACGGAGCTATTAAGGAGGACAGCAATAGAAGGAAGAGCGGAGGCAACAATCCGAGACCAGTGACGCCCATAGGACCGGACCACCCCCCAGGTGAGTATAATAAGCTGTTTTTTGTGTTATACAGAGTGGCCTATGCACTTATATACAGTATTCTAGAATGCAGTATATAAGAGCTCACTGGTGGTGGCCGCAGCTTATAGGGGTCAAATCTGGCTATGTTCTCATCATATTTTACCTTATGGTTTACCATACATAGGGTAAAACGTGTTGTGAATGCTGCCTTACATGATGATTAAAGGGAACCTGTCTGCTCAGCTGACATGCTTGTTTTAGTAAATACATGAATTATCCATTAAATATAATGTACATTTTTGAGCAGCCAGCATGTGTTGTTCCTCTGGTATTACTCTTGGAAATACTATAATAAATTGACAACTGGACATTCTCATTTCCGTTGTTAATAGTTGGAATCCCTATAACTTCTGATGCTGTCAAAATGGTCCTATAAAAATACCCATACATGTCCTGATTATCTTAGTAGGGGATCCACTCTGCCATTAAGGGCTGCTTCTCACTTGCGAGTTTCTCGCAGTAGAGCAATGTGAGAAAATCTCACATTGGAATTGGACACATGTTGGTGAATGATTCAGCTCTCATCTGCGATTTTTTTTTTCTCAGTCCAAACCGGACTGAGAAAAAAATCACAGCATGCTGCTTTTTTGCGAGTTTCTACTGCGAGTCTCTCCAATGCAAGTCTATGGGAGCGTGTAAATAATCGGATGTCACGGGACGGCACTCACACCATCCTAGTGACATGCGATTTTCTAAATACATTTCTCGCATGTTTCCTAAAACACTGGAAACGAGTGATGTCTCACAATGTCTGTCAATCACTATTCTCTGTCAGTCGGTCTCTCCCTCTCAGTCTCTATTCTCTCTCTGTCGGTCCGTCACTATCTCTGTCCTTCTCTCACAGTCTGTCAGTCATTTTCCCCTCCTCTCTCATACTCACCGATCCCCGATCACCAGTGCGGCGCTGCACGGCGTTCACACTGCTCCGGCAGCTTTTACTATTTTGAAAAAGCCGGCCTCTCATTAAACAATCTCGTATTCCCTGCTTTCCCCGCCCACAGGCGCCTATGATTGGTTGCAGTGAGACACGCCCCCACGCTGAGTGACAGGTGTCTCACTGCACCCAATCACAGCAGCCGGTGGGCGTGTCTATACTGTGCAGTGAAATAAATAATTAAATAATTAAAAAAAACGGCGTGCGGTCCCCCCAATTTTAATACCAGCCAGATAAAGCCATATGGCTGAAGGCTGGTATTCTCAGGATGGGGAGCTCCACGTTATGGGGAGCCCCCCAGCCTAACAATATCAGTCAGCAGCCGCCCAGAATTGCCGCATACATTGGATGCGACAGTTCTGGAACTGTACCCGGCTCTTCCCGATTTGCCCTGGTGCGGTGGCAAATCGGGGTAATAAGGAGTTAATGGCAGCCCATAGCTGCCACTAAATCCTAGATTAATCATGTCAGGCGTCTCCCCGAGATACCTTCCATGATTAATCTGTAAGTGACAGTAAATAACACACATTTGAAAAAATCCTTTATTAGAAACAAAAAACACTAACAAATTCCCTGGCTCACCAATTTAATAAGCCCCAAATAGCCCTCCATGTCCGACGTAATCCAGGATGGTCCAGCGTCGCTTCCAGCTCTGCTGCATGAAGGTGACCAGAGCTGCAGAAGACACCGCCGCTCCTGTCAGCTCCACGCAGCAAATGAAGAGAGCCGCGCGATCAGCTGAGCTGTCACTGAGGTTACCCGCGGCCACTGCTGGATCCTGGTAACCTCAGTGACAGCTCAGCTGATTGCGCTACTCACCTCAGTTGCCGCGTGGAGCTGACAGGAGCGGCGGTGTCTTCTACAGCTCCGGTCACCTTCATGCAGCAGAGCTGGATGCGATGCTGGACCATCGTGGATTACGTCGGACATGGAGGGCTATTTGGGGCTTATTAAATTGGTGAACCAGGGAATTTGTTAGTGTTTTTTATTTCTAATAAAGGATTTTTTCGGGTGTGTGTGTTTATTTACTGTCACTTACAGATTAATCATGGAAGGTATCTCGGGGAGACGCCTGACATGATTAATCTAGGATTTAGTGGCAGCTATGGGCTGCCATTAACTCCTTATTACCTTGATTTGCCAACGCACCAGGGCAAATCGGGAAGAGCCGGGTAGAGTCCCAGAACTGTCGCATCTAATGTATGCAGCAATTCTGGGCGGCTGCTGACTGATATTGTTAGGCTGGGGGGCTCCCCATAACGTGGAGCTCCCCATCCTGAGAATACCAGCCTTCAGCCGTATGGCTTTATCTGGCTGGTATTAAAATTGGGGGGACCGCACGCCGTTTTTTTTAATTATTTAATTATTTTTTTCACTGCACAGTATAGACACGCCCACCGGCTGCTGTGATTGGGTGCAGTGAGACACCTGTCACTCAGCGTGGGGGCGTGTCTCACTGCAACCAATCATAGGTGCCTGTGGGCGGGGAAAGCAGGGAATACGAGATTGTTTAATGAGCGGCCGGCTTTTTCAAAATAGTAAAAGCCGCCGGAGCAGTGTGAACACCGTGCCGCGCCGCGCCGGGGATCGGGGAGTATGAGAGAGGGCTACTAACTTCAGTCACTCAGGGGATTAGCGGTCACCGGTGATCCCTTCACGGGTGACCGCTAATCAGGACGCGGCACAGACAGAGCTGCAGCATGACAATGAAGTCGGGTGAAGTTCACCCGAGTTCATTCTGACAGTGCGGCTCTGTCTGTGTCTGCTGTCATCTGCCATTCAGCTCTGCTACATGGCTGTCTGTGTCTGCTGTCAGCGGCCATGTAGCAGAGCTGAATGTCAGATGATATGGTAAAAAATACGCATTACACACGCTAGTAAAATCATTAATTTATTCAGAAATAGCATCGCACTTGCGTTGCACTCGGACCTAACGTGAACTAAAATCAGCCGAGTTTTTTTCAGCCCAGTCGGACCGATTTTACTCGCATAGATGTGTTTCCAGCCTAATACAAATTTCCCACCAAATATTTGAAAACTGCTTCAACAAATGACTTTTACCTTTTTAAAAGGTAACTTCTCATGGTAAAAATGGTATAAAATCTGTTAGCAAGGTATTATAAAGCAGGAGGAGCTGATGAGATGGATGTTCATTTTTGTGGGAAATGTTTCAGTAAAACTAGTATTTTATTGATTGAAATCCCCTATGTTTATATGCGTTCAATGAGCGGTTCTACTCAATGAGTTACAGTCTTGCATGTATGACTGCATGTAGAGGTAGCTGTCATTTCCTGGAATCATGTATATTTAGAATCTGAGACTCAATCAATATAAGTTATTCGGCTCAGCTTTAACTTCTCTATACCATGCTGTCCACATATCGGACTGCTTGTGCAGCGTGACTGGTTAGGTTACTACATAGAGTCTATGTCATAGAGCTTGGCCCCAGTGAATAAGGTTAGTCTGCGTGTGGACCTATGGGTGACTAAACTGAAATTCTGCAATGTAAGAGTCATTCTTTGGATTTCTGCTGAAGTTTCACTATTTTTCCAAATTTAAAAATCTCCAACTGGACATACCTTTTTAATGGCCAATGTCAGATTTTATTTTTTTTTTATTCTGCCTTCACACTAATTTTGGTAGTGTTTATCTTTTAATCTTTTTTCTTTTCGTTTTTGTAGGCAAAATATGCTGCAGTGAGACAACAGGAAAATCTAAAGACAATACATTGCATATTTTTGTTTTGCACCAGGTTACAGTTTGGTCATATTGAAATCACAGCATTTTCTAGCTGTAGTGGTGTTTTGGTTTTTTTTTTACATTACAAATTGTGATCAAAAGTTTGGAATCCCATGATCCACTAAAGACTTGACTTAAAGGGGTTGTCCGACATAAAAATTTTTGAGTTTAAGCTAATCTGTGCTGTATTGTCATATAAAACACCCCTACATTGTTATTTTTTGTTTTCTAACTTTTGTTCCTCTTGAATTATCCCTTTATTCTCTGCAGCTCTTTGTTTACATTCAGCTCCAGCAAACTGACCACTTCCTGTGCTAAACCTCCTAGTCACAGCTGGCACTGCCCGGCCTCAGTGTCCAGCCCTTCCCCCTGCCCGCCCCCTGCACACACATTCCCTGTCAGTATATTCTGCCCCAGCATCTGACCTGTTATCACTACAGCATTGCAAATAACAGCCCCACATCGGGCTCTGCACCCCCCACCACATCGGGCTCTGCACCGCATACACACATCGGGCTCTGCACCGTATGCACACATCGGGCTCTGCACCGCACACACACATCAGGCTCTGCACCACATACACACATCGGGCTCTGCACCGCACACACACACATCGGGCTCTGCACCGCGCACACACATCGGGCTCTGCACCGCACACACACATCGGGCTCTGCACCGCACACACACATCGGGCTCTGCACCGCACACACACATCGGGCTCTGCACCACACACACGCACATCAGGGTCTGCACTGCATACACACATCAGGCTCTACACCGCATACACACATCAGGCTCTGCACCGCACACACACATCAGGCTCTGCACCGCACACACACATCAGGCTCTGCACCGCATACACATAGGGCTCTGCACTGCACACACATCAGGCTCTGCACCGCATACACATAGGGCTCTGCACCGCACACACACATCAGGCTCTGCACCGCATACATCGGGCTAGGCACCGCATACACACATCAGGCTCTGCACCGCATACACACATCAGGCTCTGCACCACACACACACATCAGGCTCTGCACCGCACACACGCACATCAGGCTCTGCACCGCACACACGCATATCGGGCTCTGCACCGCACACACGCATATCGGGCTCTGCACCGCACACACGCATATCGGGCTCTGCACCGCACACACGCACATCAGGCTCTGCACCGCACACACGCACATCAGGCTCTGCACCGCACACACGCACATCAGGCTCTGCACCGCACACACGCACATCAGGCTCTGCACCGCACACACGCACATCAGGCTCTGCACCGCACACACGCACATCAGGGTCTGCACCGCACACACACATCAGGCTCTACACCGCATACACACATCAGGCTCTGCACCGAATACACACATCAGGCTCTGCACCACACATACACATCAGGCTCTGCACCGCATACACATAGGGCTCTGCACCGCACACACACATCAGGCTCTGCACCGCATACATCGAGCTCTGCACCGCATACACACATCAGGCTCTGCACCGCATACACACATCAGGCTCTGCACCGCACACACGCACATCAGGCTCTGCACCACACACACGCACATCAGGCTCTGTACCGCAAACACACATCAGGCTCTACACCGCATACACACATCAGGCTCTGCACCGCATACACACATCAGGCTCTGCACCGCACGCACACACTGCGCTCTGCACCGACCCCCCCCATAGGGATCACATGTAGGGAGTACATACTCACCCGTCCTCGGTCCCCGCCGCTCCTGCACGTTCGCACGCTGTCTGTGCTCTGGACATATCAGCACAGTAGTGACGTCACCGCTGTCCTGAAGAGAGCACAGACAGCGGGAGGGACAGTGATGAGAAGCAGCGCTCCTTCTCATCAGCGCTTTCAAATATACCGGCATCTGTGATCTGTGATGTCGGTACATTTGAATGTGCGATCCTGAGCAGGGAGCCCGGTTCTTGAGCTGACACCATGGCAGCCTCCGCCAGGCCCCGCCCCCAGGTCACGGGTCCCACAGAAGTGCAGGGGGAGATTGCGCGGAGAGTACTGGGTGCGGGGGAATGTGTGGGAGGGTGCAGGGAAGGGGGCGGGGCTCATCGCACTGTACAGCCCAGCAGGGCGGCGACATGCTGTTTCCAGATTTGCATGTCAACATGGCCCTGCCAATGTTGACATGAAATGACCGGAAGGAGCAAAATCGCGGCAGGAGCGGTCACATGACCACTCTGTGCCGGGGGAGAGGGGTGACAGCAGGGCAGGTAAGTGCTCACTATCTACTTATCTGCCCCAATGTAGCCCAATAGGGTAATAATGAAAAAAACTTAAAATAAGCCGGATAACCCCTTTAACTTGATAACACTTGAAATAACTTTAAAAAAAACAACAAAAACACAGGCACTGAAATACTATAATTAAAAAAAAATGTAACATGAACCACTCCCTAAAAAAATTTGTCAGAGAATCTTTTTGTTTTTAAGTGCATTGCATTGTACACAAGTGTGTATGAAAGTGCTTATGTGGTCTGTTACCAGTGTAAACCTATACAATTGCAATTCATTGTCAAGTACCGTATATGCATTACTTTCTACCTAGTCTTATGTCTTACCAAGTCTTATTTATCTATATATCACTAGGTTATTTACAGAGCAATGCCTCCACCTTATACAGCTGTGGATCCCTACAGTGAGAAGGCTCAAGACTTGCTGAAGATTACAAACCTACGTGTACAGCTGCTGAAGCAACAAAGCTGTCCATGTCAGAATAAGAGCTGGGATATTAAACCACAGTCGCTAGCACACTATGCTGTTTATGACTTCATTGTTAAAGGAAGCTGCTTCTGCAACGGACATGCAGATCACTGTGTTCCAATAGATGGATTTCAACAAGCCCAGACAACCAGCAAACTCCAGGTGGTGAGTATAAAATGATTGCGCAATAGAATACAGTTCAGATTTTAATTGATACTAAAGACTAGTAACTACTCTGATACCTATTTGTAACTGTAGTTTATATTGTACAGCCTCAATTCCCAAAAGTTTAGAAGCTGTGTAGCATGCTAGGATAACAAGAAAAATTTCCATTTCCTTTGGAAAAAAAACAACTAATTTAGAAATTGATTGCAGCACCACATCTCAAAAAAGTTTGGGCATTTACATGTCTACCATTTTCTAGCATCCCTTCTTTTTACAACAGTTTGTAAACCTCTGGGAAGTGAGGAGACCAATTGCTGGAGTTTTAAGAGTGGAATGTTGTCCTATCATTGCCTGAGGTAGGATTCTTGCCAGATTTTTTGTCTTATAATGTGTGACACCCTGGACTATCAGGTCGTAACAGGGTATTGCACAATCTGCCCTCCCGTGCAATATCCACCTCCTTCTTGGTTACGGGTCCCCAACCACATGGTTTTGCCTACATCAGCTAATCAAAATCCTAGGTACACTCTGCACCACACCCACCAGACACACCAGTGGACGGCCTGAGTGGAATAGGGTCGCCCATTTGGGGGGTTGGTTAGGGGAGGTCAGGAGTGTCATGAGTAGAGAGAGTTGTAGTCTGGAAATGAAGGAGAGAGGAGGTCAGGAGCAGGGCTCCTAGGAAGCTATCTAAGTGGCAGACGGTGGTCTGGGCCTAGAGGAGCGGTCGCAAGAGATCGTGGCAAGGGGCACGGAACTGTTGAGGAGCACAGCCGGCGGCCGCCTTGCACCATCACCGGGCTGGGACCAGGGCATGACTGTGTACGTGGACCCTAGGTCAGGGAGTAGCTTCAGGCAACCTGACAATGTACCCGATGAGAACAAAGCCTTAAAGATCCGCTCTCCACCAGCTCCAAAATTGGGATACTAGCGCCACGAGGGGGGATAGGACTTTCTACTCAAACGGTCCAGAAAATCTCAACCGTGAACCCTGAGAGCAAGCTCCCACACTTAGCCATAGTGGGGAGCTGGACCCGGCAAGTTCCATACTACCGGGACCAAAAGAGAACTAAACTTAGTGCCAGGAGGCAGGTCATGGATCACCAGGCAGCACCATTGGGGACGGGACCCCAACTAGCTCCCCTCAGCAGCAGCGGTGTCCAGAACTTTGGTTTATCCAGTTGTCGGTCTCAGCTTAATGGACTGAGTGAGTACGCAAGTGACCCCTTCACACCCGACGGCACTCCCCCTCACCATCACCGAGTCCCGGGGCATTCCCCCTACCCGTGGAGGGTTCTAACACCTGGCTGCCCCATTCAATCACCCCCGGGTACTCCCAGCTGCAGCGGTGGTACTCCAAATTACCACATACCACGGGTGGCGTCACAAATTCTAACACAATCCCCTGTAAATACCTCCTTCATTTTGAGTGGTCGCACGACCCCCGGGTCCGGAGACCCCTCGAGCCACCGCGGATCTGGATCCGGGCAGCCCGGCTGCTGGCACGGGGCGGCACATAATGCACCAAATACAGTATTTTCTTTTGGTGAAAGGTCTGGACTGCAGCTGAATTCTTCTGTGAAGCCATGCTGTTATGATGGATGCACTGCCTTCCTGAAATATGCAAGGCCTTCCCTGAAATAGACATTGCCCGGATGGGAACACATGTTCTAAAATCTCAGTATAATCCTCGGCTATGATTTTATCTTTCAAGATGTGTAAACTGAATCTGCTATAAGTACTAATGCAGCCTCAGTCCATCAGAGATGCAGGAATTGTATACAGATAACAAGCTGGATGGTCCCTCTCCTCTTAAGTCCGCAGGACACTACTTTTGTT
Source organism: Anomaloglossus baeobatrachus (assembly GCF_048569485.1). Taxonomy (NCBI): domain Eukaryota; kingdom Metazoa; phylum Chordata; class Amphibia; order Anura; family Aromobatidae; genus Anomaloglossus; species Anomaloglossus baeobatrachus. The sequence goes on along the minus strand of NC_134356.1, from coordinate 266,630,052 downwards.
TTTTCCATAAGGGCTTGTGCGCACGTACATGCTGAAAATTCTGCAACGATTTGTTAGCACATATGCGCTTCAAATCGCTGCAGAAACACTGCGTCATGGATGCAGTGCTTCAGCAGAATAGATGCCGATTTCATGCGCTCTGGATGCAGCCTCTCCCATAAACAGAGTGGGAGCAGCATCCAAAGCGCACAAAAGAAGTGACATGCTGCATTTTTGAACGCACCGATTTGGATCAAAATTTCAGCATCCAATTCTCTGCGTTCAAAAAAGCATTGTGCGCAAGGATTATGCACTATCTTCATAGATTGTGCAGGGGACGCAGGACGCATGCATTTAAGCTGCAGTGTTAGTTAGACACAGTGTAAATGCATGCAATACACACACGTGCGCACATGCCTTAAAGAGTTTCTAATCTTGATTCATCTGAGCACACAGCAGGTTTCCATTTTTGCATCCATTTTTAATTATCTTCAACCCAGAAAAGACAGTAGCGTTTCTAGATTGTGTTGATATGTGTCTTCTTTTCTCGATAGAGCTTTCTCTTGCATTTGTGGATTGCACAGCCAACCGTTTTTACAGACCAGGATTTCTGGAAGAGTTTCTGAGCCTATGCAGTGTTTTGTTTGATCGAATCATGCTTGATTTTTAATGCAGAGTCGCCTGAGACAGAGATCACGAGCATCCAATATTGTCCATCAATCTTGCCCCATGTGCACATGGATTTCTCCAGAGTATTTTTATGATGTTATGTACTGTTTCAGCCTTTAGTTAATCCTGTCCCAACATTTTGAGATGCATTGCTGCCATCTTTTTCTTAATTAGTTAATTTTTTTTCAAGTGAAACATAAAAATGTCTAACTTTAGCCTTCTGATCTCTGTTCTATGCTCTGTTATGAGTAAAATTTAGGTGTAAGATATTTCCAAATCATTGCATTACTAATTCCATTACATTATTTTAATTGAATGTTTAGTTTTGAAATGAACCTGTCAGGTGCAATATGCACCCAAAACCATGAGCAGCTCTGGGTGCATATTGCTACTCTCTGCCTAAAGGCTGCTTTACATGCTTCAATTAATCGTGCTATCGCATTTGCGATCGTACCCGCCCCCATCGTTTGTGCGGCACGGGCAACTTGTTGCCCGTGTCGCACAATGCTGTAACCCCCCGTCACACGTACTTGCCTTCCAAACGACCTCGCTGTGAGCGGCGAACATCCACTTCCTGAAAGGGGAGGGACATTCGGCGTCACAGCGATGTCACACTGCGGACGGCCAATAGAAGCGGAGGGGCGGTGATGAGCGGGACGTAAAAATCCCGCCTACCTCCTTCCTTCAGCATTGCCAGCGGGACGCAGGAAAGCTGTGTTCATCGTTCCCGGGTTGTCACACGGAGCGATGTGTGCTGCCTCAGGAACATTGAACAACCGGACGTTCGATTTTTAGAAAATTAGCGACGTGTCAGCGATGAACGAGAAGGTGAGTATTTCTGCTCGTTCATAGCTGTCACACGCTACGATATTACTAACTATGTCGGATGTGCGTCACTTACGACGTGAACCCGCCGACATCTCGTTAGATATATCGTAGAGTGTAAAGCCCGCTTAACCGTCCATCTAGTAGCATAGATAAAGGGATCTTTAGAAAAAGTATTTCTAAAGATCTTTTATAAAGTGCTAATGAGGCCACGGACTAGTCGCAAGGGCATTAGTTCTCTTGGCCCCTTTAGCATTTTAAAACACCCCCTGTGGGCGTGCTAACATGCTAATGAATACGCAGCGTCAGAATTATCGTCATGTTCACCTCTGCTGCCACCACTGGTTTTCGGCTCAGTGAGCACGATCAGAACTTCCCCGGACTTTCGGTTATGTGCACTACACCAGATTGAAGCCGGGACGCGTACACCCGATTTCATAGTACGCATGACTGGAAGTCCAGTACTTCTTATCATGTGCACTGAGCTGAAATACAGCGTCGGGGGTGGTGGCAACAGAGAGCGGTGAGATTGACCATACATCTGACGCTGCACAATCATTAGCATGTTAGCAGGCCCATAGTGTTGTGCTTACATGCTAAGGGGGGCAACTAGCCAAGGGACATAACGCCCTTGCAACTAGTCACTGGCCTCATTAGCATATTATAAAGGATCTTTAGAAATACTTTATCTATGCTACTATATACAGGGACAATTAGGCAAGCATTAGCAATATGCACCCAGAGCTACTCGTGGTTCTGGGTGCATATTGCACCTGACAGGTTCCCCTTAACTAGGTTCTACCATTTTAGGCTCCTTTCACACTTCCGTCTTTTTGTATCAGTCACAATCCGTCGCCCTGAGTAAATACGGTAGCCTGCAAAATATTTTGCAGGTTTCAGTTTTTTCCCCATAGACTTCTATTAACGACTGATGGCCCCGCGTTGCATCCGCCGTGCGACGGATCAATTGTGGAGTGACTGATTGTCAATCCGTGAAATGACGAATTCTGGTGACTGTTCCGTCTTTTAGCAACCGAGCATGTTCAGATGTGTAAATTCCTTTCTGGGTTCTCTCTTTTTATCTCTTTCTCTCTCTTTTCTCTTTTTCTTTCTCTCGCTTTCTCTTTTTCTTTCTCTCGCTTTCTCTCTCTTTCTCTTTTACGCTCTTTCTCTTTTTCTCTCTCTGTTTCTCTCTTTTTTTTCTCTTTCTCTCTTTTTTTCTTTCTCTTGCTTTCTCTCTTTCTTTATCTCTCTCTTTCTCTCTTTTTCTTTCCCTCTCTCTTTCTCTCTTTCTCTCTCTGTTTTTTTCTCTCTCTCTCTCTGTTTTTCTCTTTTTTCTTTCTCTCGCTCTCTGTCTTTCTCTTTCTCTCTCTTTTTCTCTCTCTTTTTCTCTTTCTTTCTCTTTTTCTTTCTCACACTCTCTCTATCTTTCTTTCTCTATCTCTCTTTCTTTCTCTCTCTCGCTTTCTCTTTCTCTCTTTCTCTGTCACTCTCGCTTTCTCTCTCTCGCTTTCTCTCTCTCGCTTTCTCTCTCTCGCTTTCTCTCTCTCGCTCTTGCTCTTTCTCTCTATCGCTTTTTCGCTCACTCTCTCTTTCTTTTTTTTCTTTCTTTCTCTCTTTCTGCCCCCCCCCCCTCCCTCCCGGGATGGCTTCACATAAATCTTCCATAACAAATGACCTTTCACACAGAAAAAAAAAAATACAACAGATCCTTTTTTTTTTTTAGATCCGTTGCATCTCTTTTACAACAATCTGCGACTCATCCGTCCCATCACTCGCAAAACGGATTATGACTGATGCAAAAAAACAGAAGTGTGAATGTAGCCTTATGGAATAAAATTAGTTTTCATGACATTATTTGGCTCCAATACTACTCCAGTGTTTTGTTTTTGGTTTTTTTATAGCCCCCTGGCCCGTCACATACTCACTTTCTGATGGCTTCACCTTTTACCGACACCGCTCCAGGCTCGCAGTGCCATCTTGTGACGCAACTTCTGACTGTCCGGAAGTCAGAAGTTACGTCTCAAACTCCCAATACATCTTTTTTTTTTTACAATGTATTTTTTTTAATTGAGATTGATAAACCATCAATTGTGAACCATTTTTTGCTTCAGTCCAAGCCTACATGACTTGCAAACAAACAGCAATACATGGTAATGGCCAGTTTGAAAACTGCAAGATTACTTTTTTTTTTTTAAAGTAAAGATTGATGTGAAAAATATACATGTAACACAACAATCTGATTTAAACAATGTAATTTTCTGATGATAACTTTCCTTTTAAAAATGAGTCTGTCACTTATCTAAGAACAGCATAATGTAGGGATAGAGCCCTGATTCCAGCCCTGTGTCATTTAGGCTACTTTCACACTTGCGTTCAGCGCAGTCCGTCACTATGGAGAATAGCGCAGTCCGTTAACGCACTGCGCTATTCTCCATAGACTTGTATGGACGACGCACTGTAACGCAAGTGTCAGCGTTGCATCCGCTGGACGACGCAGCATCGTTATTTTGACGCTGCGCCGGGCGGATGGAACACTGCATGTAACGTTTTTTTTGAGCAGCGGAAACCTTTATTTTTCACTGCGCATGCTCTTTCTTTTTTTTTTTAATCACAAACTTTATTTTATTTCTCGGTGGCCGAACGTTCAGCTGATCGCCCGGCCGCCGGCATGTTATAGCGCTCAGCTGAGCGCTCGGCCGCCGGCATGTGAGAGCGCTGGGCCGCCGGCTATTAAGAGCGATCAGCTGATCGTTCTCAATAGTCGGCTGCCGGTACTGTAAAGAAGAAAAAATAAATAAATAAATAACACTTTCCGTTATTTTGTACGATCCGTAGCATTGCGTTGTGCCACTATATGCAACACATCCACACAACGCAATGCTACGGAAGCCGTCCAACGCAAGTGTGAAACTAGCCTTACTGGGTAAGAGTATCTGCACTACATCATGCTGCTCTCATATTGTGACACATTTCCTGCATACATATATAGCAGTTGGATGACAGCTAGATCTCTGAAGCTCTCCATTAAAGGAGTTGTCCGACATTAGCTTAACAAAATTTTTTGAGTTTATCTGTGCTGTATTGTCATATAAATAAAATATATTTTCTAACTTTTGTTCCTCTTGAATTATCCCTTTATTCTCTGCAGCTCTTTTTTACATTCAGCTCCAGCAAACATGACCACTTCCTGTGCAAAACCTCAGTCAGCTGTCACCACCCAGCCTCAGTGTCCAGCCCCACCCCCTGCCCGCCCCCTGCACACACATTCCCTGTCAGTATTCAGCCTCAGCACTGACCTGTTATCACTACAGCATTGCAAATAACAGCCCCACATCGGGCTCTGCACCGCACATAGAACCCTGAAGAAAAAATCTGTACAAAGACTTTGTAGTTGAAAATAGAGCCAAATTTTATTCAGTACAAAAGACAACAATCAAAGTGATAAAAAACTTTTTTTCATAGAGACAGATGGTGATAATTACCAGATGGTACCCATATACCAACCTGGCACACATTGCATGTAAAAACCAGTCAAAGAGCAAAAAACTACCCCAAACAGATGATCCAACAGAGGGGGAGTCACTTAGCATAAGGTTGTAACACCCAATGTCTGGAGTTGGATACTAAACTAGGTTCAATAGGTACGACTATAACCATTAGCACTATGCTTTAAATGTCCACTATTCTTAACCACCTACAATATAACCACTGCTGAGTGCAAAGGGCTATCCATGTGGTGAGTGGTCATTCTAAGGGAACCCCAAGCTAACCACTGGGGCTATAGATTAAAAGTGGAAAAAGTACCATACAAGAACAAAGTGATGCATACCAAACACATGGACCACCATGTGCTAAGTGGATAAAAAGCAACTACTGACTGCTAAACAGTACCCGGTGCCAATAATACTAAACAGACCAGCTACAAATGCACAAACGTGTCTCACTAGTGGCACAAGGTGACAAAACACACAGCAATATCGTACCTGAGGTATGGTATATGGGAGAGGAGCCCCGACCTATAGGTTTCGTAATTCTTCTTCCTAAGAACCAGTTGTGTTGTGTTGTGCAGTAGCAGCAAGCAGGGCAGTTGACCTGGTGCTTCACAACACCCATGCTTCAAGAAACCAAGGGAAAAATTGTGAAAACATACCCTGCTGTAACTAAATAAAAGCATAGTGCATATAAACATAGGGTACTTAGTAAACATTGTTTTTGATCAAAAAAAGCATAAAGCTATCCCACCAACGCCAAGGTGTACCCAGTTGGGATAGTACCTACACTCTCTAATATTAAAACCTTACCATGGGTCTAAAATAGGCCTCAATGTGGCTAAGGGCTGAGAGTGACCGGGTCCCAACAAGACCCATGCTTCAAGGCAGCGCCCCCATGGCTCCAAGCCACGCCGTCCCATCTACACAAAACAACCAGAACAATGGCTGCCACACAGCACCAGTACTCATAGAAAGGAGCTGTACACTCACCTTCCCCAAGCTCCCAGTGCATAAACTGGGAACCCCCGGAAGAAGAATTACGAAACCTATAGGTCGGGGCTCCTCTCCCATATACCATACCTCAGGTACGATATTGCTGTGTGTTTTGTCACCTTGTGCCACTAGTGAGACACGTTTGTGCATTTGTAGCTGGTCTGTTTAGTATTATTGGCACCGGGTACTGTTTAGCAGTCAGTAGTTGCTTTTTATCCACTTAGCACATGGTGGTCCATGTGTTTGGTATGCATCACTTTGTTCTTGTATGGTACTTTTTCCACTTTTAATCTATAGCCCCAGTGGTTAGCTTGGGGTTCCCTTAGAATGACCACTCACCACATGGATAGCCCTTTGCACTCAGCAGTGGTTATATTGTAGGTGGTTAAGAATAGTGGACATTTAAAGCATAGTGCTAGTGGTTATAGTCGTACCTATTGAACCTAGTTTAGTATCCAACTCCAGACATTGGGTGTTACAACCTTATGCTAAGTGACTCCCCCTCTGTTGGATCATCTGTTTGGGGTAGTTTTTTGCTCTTTGACTGGTTTTTACATGCAATGTGTGCCAGGTTGGTATATGGGTACCATCTGGTAATTATCACCATCTGTCTCTATGAAAAAAAGTTTTTTATCACTTTGATTGTTGTCTTTTGTACTGAATAAAATTTGGCTCTATTTTCAACTACAAAGTCTTTGTACAGATTTTTTCTTCAGGGTTCTATCTATATTCTGTATATGGCTTCCTCCATATGCTAATTATGGCACGAGACTCTTCGTGTATATTGGTATTGTTTGTTTATCTGCACCGCACATGCACACATATGGCTCTGCACCGCACACGTATGCTCTGCACCGCACACATATGGCTCTGTACCGAACACACACACATATGGCTCTGTACCGCACACTCACACATATGGCTCTGCACCGCACACGCACACATATGGCTCTGCACCGCACATGCACACATATGGCTCTGCACCACACACATATGGCTCTGCACCGCACACGCACACATATGGCTCTGCACACGCACACATATGCCTCTGCACACGCACACATATGGCTCTACACACGCACACATATGGCTCTGCACACGCACACATATGGCTCTGCACACGCACACATATGGCTCTGCACACGCACACATGGCTCTGCACACGCACACACATGGCTCTGCACACGCACACACATGGCTCTGCACACATGGCTCTGCGCACCCCCACCCCATCGGGAACACATGTAGGGAGTACATACTCACCCTTCCTCGGTCCCCGCCGCTCCTGCACGTTCGCCAGCTGTCTGTGCTCTGGACATATCTGCACAGTAGTGATGTTACCGCTGTGCTGAAGAGAGCACAGACAGCGGGAGGGACAGTGATGAGAAGCAGCGCTGCGCTGCTTCTCATCAGCACTTTCAAATGTACCGGCATCTGTGATCTGCGATGCCGGTACATTTGAATGTGCGATCCTGGGCAGAGGGCCTGGTGCTGGCGCTGACACCATGGCAGCCGCCGCCAGGCCCCTCCCCCAGGGCACGGACCCCACAGCAGTGCAGGGGGAGGTTACTGGAGAGTAAAAGAGGTGCGGGGGAATGTGTGGGAGGGTGCAGGGAAGGGGGCGGGGACTCATACTGTACCCGCCCAGCAGGGCGGCAACATGCTGTTCCACATTTGCATGTCAACATGGCCCTGCCCATGTTGACATGAAATGACCGGAAGCAGCAAAATCGCGGCAGGAGCGGTCACATGACCGCTCTGAGCCGGGGGAGAGGGGCTGACAGCAGGGCAGGTAAGTGGTCTCTATCTACTTACCTGCCCCAATGTAGCCCAATAGGGAAATAAAAAAAAAAAATCAAAGAAGCCGGATAACCCCTTTAACAAGTGTTGTTGACTGTGCCAGGCATACTTGTCAGCTTCCTCAGGCTCCCTAAACTGGAAATATGCATTTATTGATCCCTTTATACCACTCCTAACAAGCTCCTTTTAGTGGCTTAATCATTTCCTCATATGCCTAAAATTAATAGCTGTGGTCACATTATGTTGATTAAAGGGTGACTGGTAATGATGTAATGGTAGTCCTCTCAATAATCAGGTTATGCGTGAGGGGCATGATTTGCACATCTCTGCCTCCTTGGCAATGCGCAGTGAAGCCGGGTGTACTGCACATGACAAGAGAGACAGCAGTGATACAGGACTCAGTCAGCCGTTTCCACTGGCTCTGCAAATCTCGTGGCTGACTGTGTTCTTTGTCACTGCTGCCAGGTCCAATAAAAGCAGTGGGATTGCCAGTAGTGATGAGCGAGCGGGCTCGGCACTGCCACTACTCGATCGAGCATCAGAGAGCTCAGGTACACACAGAGCTCGGCCGAGTATTGCGGCTGCTCTGATATTTAGTCCGTGAAAAACGACCACAAGCACAGGATTGCTTCACTACATGATGTGTACTCTCCGAATGGCTCTCCTGGGGAATAAAACAACATACTTGGACATAGTTTGACCAAAAAACTGAAAAAAAAACAAACCCAAACCCCTCTTTCCCGACGAAAAGGCTCTGATTATGGCTGGCTGTATGTGGGGGGAGACCCAAACAGACCAATCATTGACTTTCCATATTGCTCTTACTCATGTCAAGCTTGTCCGAGCGTCTGACCAGCTTGAATCAAAAAACGAACATTAGAGCATTTTAGTGCTTGCCCATTACTAATTGCCAGTGCTTCTATGCAGTACATACAGTAGCACTCAATGAGCTCTATGTACTTGGCAAAAGAGAGACAGATGCAATGATAAACCATTTCTTTTTTCACCCCAGGGTCCCCAGCTGTGTCTGACAGCTTTGGATCTGACTTGCTACTGCTAGATTGCAGGAGCATGAGCTTTAATCTGGTGCAGTAAATTTTTATAATGGCACAGGTCGGGGGGATTAAAGCCGAAGACCAAAGCGCAATAAATATGATTGACATGTTTCATATATTCATTCCCCATCATGGTAGGACCTTTGTAAATCTCACTCATCCTGCACCATCCCTGAAGGTTTGTTTTTCTGATTCACTCAGTGCTTTCCTTTTATTACACCTCTTTTGAATGCACATGGTTAAGGTTCATTGGAGCGCCATGTCTTCTCTGGCACAGCAGCACCTCATTCTCTTCAGCATCCTTGCTACTACAAGATTGATTCTTTACGGTAGTCATTGTAATTTTTTTTTTTTTTACTTTTATATGCCAGGCAGACTATTCAATCTGTTTAATGACAAAGGTTAAAGGTAACTGGAATTACAAAACACTCTTTGGAGGTTAAAGGGAGTCAGTGAGCCCAGACTGTCAGTATAAACTAAGAATGTAGCCTTGTGTGTATGAAAATTGCACCTTTAGGCTATGTGCGCATTTTGCGTTTTTACCTGTGTTTCAGCTGCGTTTTGAGCTGCAGCGTTTTCATGCCAAAATGCATGCGTTTTGATTTTCCAGCAAAGTCTATGGGAAATGGGGATTTCTTGTGCGCACTTTGCTGTTCAAAACGCTGCATTTAATTTGCATAATTTTGGGCAAAAACTCTTCTTTGAACGCAGCATGTCAATTGTTTTTGCCATTTGGGCTGCGTTTTGCTAACATTGAAGTCAATGAGAAGTTGCAAAAAGCAAGAAATATCAGTTCCAGCGTTTTACCTGCTTTTTTGGTGCAGAAAACATGCGTTTTACACTACATAAACGCATGCGTTTCTGACATCAAAATAATGGAATGATATGTCCCTTTACACACACACATAGTCCGACAATTAAATTAATAAAAAATATTAATTTATTGTCTTTTTAGCCATAAATATTATAAAACCGCTATAATTATATTAAATATAACTATTTTTGTTTTAATATAAATAATTATTTTTTCTTTTCCTTTTTTTTCATAGTGTTTGTATGTTTAAACTTTATTTAGCAGTGTCTAAATGTTCAAAACGCATATGAGTTTAAGCAATGAAAAAGCATGTAAAAAGAGCTAAAAACGCGGCTAAAACGCGGTAAATACGCACGCGTTTTTATCGCGTTTCTGTGGCCAAAAGCAACTTTGGCAAAAGCAATTTCTGCCAGAGGATGCATTTAGAACTGCAACTACCTCGACGCAAAGTGCAGACATAGCCTAAAGGCCACTTTACGCATAGAGATAAATCTATGGCAGATCTGTGGTTGCAGTGAAATCATGGACATATTGTTCCATTTGTACATAGCCACAAACCTGGCACTGATTGTCCACTGCAACCACAGATCTGCCACAGATTTATCTCTGTGTGTGACAGGGCCTTTAGTATTCTAATGGCTCTCTCCACTTTGACAAAAGTGAAGTTCAACGTGAATCTGTCAGTGTGATCAATCCTCGTTCATCATCTATATTGGCATGTAGGTCATAGAAAGCTGAATAAATTGATACCTTGATATCTGCCATCCAATGTCTTTTTCTAGAGAAATCTACAGAGCTGACATCAGTGCAAATATGTTTGCAATGAGACCAATGTTCTACTGTGCTGTATTCTGTTACTTGTAGTCAGGCACAGCTGTGAAGCAGAGATGCCAGCACTGTGAAAATACAAGTATAAGTTTTTGTAACAACACAAAGTTGACTTCTGCTGTCCTGTGTTAGCTCTGATCTCACTGCAGTGCTGTGTATGATTATGAGAGCAAAGTGTCAGTCATTACATGTCTCACACTGGTAATGCATCCTTTCATTTAATTTAATCCTTGGAGGCAGATTCTCATGTAGATCTGTGTCCAGGCCATAGATTGTAACAGCTCATCTACATAAAAGAAAAACATGGATTTCTTTGGAATAAGACATCAAATTGCAGATATCAAGGTATCATTTTTTATCAGCTCTCCATGACCCGCAAGCCCATATAAACTGTTTTGAAGGGTTGATCCTACTGAGAGATTCCTTTTAATCAAATATGCTAATTAGAATGTTCATTGGACTCTTGGTGTGGCCAAGTTGCTCAGTACACCGAACCACCCTCTGGTTTTGCATGCCTCTGCCTCTCTTACTGCTGATTGGCAGTGCTGGCTTTCCTGAGCTCTTTTCTACAGTAAGTGCTGCTCCAGGCAAGCCAGAACTGTCAATCACTAGTGAGGGAGACGTGGGGAATGCAAACCAATTAAACCAAGGGCACACAGATTCCCTTTATTTAACAATTTCCTACTGTTTTGTATAACTTTCCCTTTTGCAATAACATTTCATGATATAGTTTCCATGTTCATTTCGGACTTGTATAATGCAAATTAGCAGCAGCAAATGCATTTCTTATGGTGTTTTTTCATATCTGTGTCATGTCTATCAATAACAAGATGTCTGTCTGCATAACTTTTAAGTTACACATTAACAAAAATAACAACAATAGTCCTAGATTACAATAAACTGAATACAGGTAACACATTGTAAAATAAGAGTATAAGATATTGCTCAGCATTTTTTATTTAAACAGGTTGTCCACAATCCTTTTATTTTCCCCTTTTAAAATAATAAGGCTGGAGTCACCTGAACGTATGGCATCTGATACGAGAGCATTGGATGTGATATGCTAATGATGACCCTCGGCTCCTGCTCTGCTGTGAGCATGAGACGAATGTCATGCGACTATGATTCGATGTTGTGATCGGATCACAGCTGCGGAGGAGAGGGAGGGACAAATCTCTCCATCTCCTCCATTATCATGCTGTGTGTATATCGCACTGCACTTGGATGACATCCAAGTGTAGTCCGATGTTTCATAGACTTGTATGGGTGCAAGTGATGAGAGATCGCATGCTGGGATTTTTTTCCTCAGTCCAATTAGGGCTGAGAAAAAACTCATATATCTGAGTTGCAGCATTGTCTTACATGGGAATAAGTGCAATTCAAGATTTTCATACGCCAGTGTGACTCTGCCCTAGCACTTAAGGTATGCTCACACGAGCGTATGACTCGGACGAGTGCAGTGCGAGAAAATGTTGCATTGGACTCGGACAAATGTTATTTAATGAGGGAGAGCAGATGGTCAGCTTTTTTTTTCATCCAGATTCTAGATGAGTGAAAAGTCGCAGTATACTGCGATTGTCAGCGAGAGACGTGTCACTCGCACCCATACAAGTCTATGGGTGCGAGTGAAACATTGGACTGTACTCCGGTGACATCCGAGTGCAGTGCGATAATTGCATCAGCTGACAATGGAGGTGAGATTAGTCCCTCCCTCTCCTCCGCATTGGCCACAGGACTTGTGTGAAATAAGAATGTTATGCAATCACTGGGAGAGCGAGTGAGAACGTCACTAGAATGACATAAGCACCAGAGTTGAGAATGTGTTATTATTTTAAAAGGGGGAAACATACAGTACAAATTGAGAAGCTGTTGTCCGAATAGTGGACAACCCCTTTTAAAGAGTTATTGTCATCTTGGTCATTTATGGCATTTCCAAATGGTATTCCATAAAATGTAAAAAAAAATTTTAAAAAATCACCAAAAAAACCCACTAGCCAATACAGGTCACAATGGCAAATGCACTCGCAGAATTGTGTTTACGAGCTTATGTATTTTGGCCAAAATATGAACCAATACCTCATTTATTATCAATTTGTTGTATATCATTGTTTATTACTCAATTTTCCGCAGGATGCAGCCGGGCCTTTTGGGATGTCTGTCTTGTGTGTCAATGCACTTACAGTGCAGAAGAAGCAGAGCCAGTTATGTGGATGTTATCTTCCAGCTGGGTTACACTTAAAGGGAATCTGTTACCAGGTTTTTGCCACCTAATCTGGGAGCAGCATAATGTAGGGGCAGAGATCCTAATTCCAGTAATTTCACTTACTGGGCTGCTTAGTGTAGTTTTGATAAAATCATTGTTTAATCAGCAGGAGATTATCATTAGAGGACTACTTGGCGTGCTGCAGGTAGTCAGGCATAGTCATAACCTCTGTATAACTGCTAGATCTGCAGCAGAGAAACATTGATTTAATCAAAATGACAGCATTATGCTGTTCTCAGATAGGGTAGCAAAAACGTGGTGAAAGATTCCCTTTAATGACAGGAATTCAGTTTGGTATCTTCCATCAGGGAGCTGGTTACTCACAGGTATAACAGAAGTAAATGGAGACTGGAATTGTCCAGAATAGCTATCGGTAATCACATGTATAATAGAGAGGTAAATACAGCATGGTAGCTTCCACTAAGAAAAAACTGTTAAGGCTGCTTTCACACTACGTTTTTTTTTAACATGCGTCATGAACGTTTTTTTGCTGTAAAAGCGGATCCTGCTTTTACAGCAAACAAAAACGCATGCAAACGCATGTGTTATTTTGCAGGATCCTGTCACTTGAAGTTTATGGGCGGGCATTGGAGTCATGTGATCGGGAGTCAGTGGAACTGAACGTGATAGACTGGGAGCCGGCTTCTGACAGCTGCAGAGGCTCGTAACCAAGGTAAATATCGGGTAACTTGCTTGGATACCCGATGTTTACGTTGGTTACGAGCATCCGCAGGCGCTAGGAGCCGGGCTTCCTGCTCCCTGCACACGTAACCAACGTAAACATCGGGTAACTAAGAGAAGCGCTTTGCTTGGTTACCCGATATTTATCTTGGTTACGAGTGTCTGCAACTCTCAGGTGGGGGAGGGGGAGAGAGGGAGGGGGAGAGAGGGACTGATCACCCGAGGCTGGTTTCTGGGCATGCTCAGTAGAGCAAGCAGGATCCTGTCTATCAGCATGCCAGCGTTCACATGCGTTTGCATGCAGTATAGTCAGGATCCAGCAATTTGCAGTATTTAAACGCAGCTCAAAAACGCTACAAGTAGTGTTTTTGAAAAATGTTAAACTGCAACTCGCTGGATCCTCACTATAACGCACGCATGTTGACGCGAGTCCATTGCAAATGCATTGAAATGAAAACGCATTTGCACTGGATCCGTTTTTGCGTTAAAAAAACGTTCAGGACGCATGTTAAAAAAACGTAGTGTGAAAGCAGCCTAACAACAGCAAAGTATCCAAACTGGGACTGGTTTACTGCAGGATAGCAGCATAGCATACGTAAACTAAAGACTCGCTTGAAATGATGCATTACCTTGTTTTACCTTGTTTTAAGAGGCCAGATGTAAACATAACAAAGAACAGGTGCAAGAAGTTGGCAACTTGTTGAGATATTGGTGTGGGCAACACCAAGAAAACTGGACTGAGCTTGGAAGTAACTACGGTAGTTATAGCATTTTGAGAAACTGAGGAGATAAACACCTGGCTGGACTTGAGCCAAGAGAAGCAGCAGCAAATACTTAACAAACACCTGCAAACCAGTATCTTACCTCAGCCAAAGCCATCCTTAACCCATTCACAATCGGGTGATTTTCCATTTTCTTTTCTTCTTTTTTTTTTTTTTTTTTATTCATGTAGCGCCCCCTCAGGGTGCTACAATGCTACAAGGTACTGCATCCCCACCAAGATGCAGGGCCTACACCCTAGGGACCCAGAAGACCAGTGCTGGTCACATCCATACACTCCAGATAATACCTGTTTTCCCCAAAAATGGATGGCCGCCTAGAGGTGGAGCCAATCCAGTCCACTAGATGACCAGGTGGGTGGGGCAGACAGTGTACAGACAGTAGTGAGTAGTCGAGAGGTGACAGTGAAAGAGAGAGGAAGGACTGTCAGGGGAGTGAACGGTGAGGGACCAGGCAGTTAGTTGCGATGGAGTACTCCCGGAACTACTCACTAACTGGGTACAGAATTCTGGGTCAGGCAAAAGCACCAAGCAGACCTGATCAAATCTGCACAGTGAGGGCACCATTAAGAACCTCACTGACCTTGAAGTTCGGGATTCGGTAGCAATGGGAGAACAGGGGACAGGACCAGAGACTCCAACCCCACAGAGTTCACGCTACTGTCATACGGACTGCTGTAAGAGACAGCCAGGAGGGGACCCCCAGCTGCTCTATTCCACGGGGACCCACCAACCAAAGACAGGTGCAGGGGAAAGAAGACACCAGGTCACTAAACCGGCACTAGGACAAAGGGGACCTGCAGTTGAGACCAGCCGGCCTCCGGTGACCAGTAGCAGCTTGCCATGAGTAAAAGAACCAGTTACACTGGAACCCATTGTGTGGCCTACCTTCTTTCAACACCCATCTACATCACGTATCCTCTGTGGTCCGGCCCTGCTTGCAGAGGGCCTAACATCCAGGCTGCCACTAACACCAGCCCCAGTAGTGAAAGCTATGCAGCGGCGGCTCCATCCTCATAGCCGTAAAACCGCAAGTGGCGTCACGTGTGAACATTATTCTAATCCCCTGTAAATATTCCCCCTTTTAAAAGAGCACCCAGGGCACGGAACTGGGCAACAGCCACCACAGTGACATTCCCCAGTTATACACTGCCCAGGACCGAGTACCCCATATCCTTGGGCGACACATTCACATAGCCATGTTAGGGCTTGTTTTTTTTGCAGACAAGTTGTACTTTTGAATGATACCATTCATTTTTAAGATGCACTACCTAGCAGGAAAAAAGTTCCATGTGTGCTGAATTTGCAAAAAAATAAATAAATAAATGCAATTTTACAATTTTTTTATTTTTTTTTCTTTCTTTCTTTCTGATATTCACTATACGGTAAATTTGACTTAACAGTATGATTCTCCAGGACAGTACAATTACGCAGATACTTTTTTTTTTTCTTTCTTTTTTTTTAAATTTTTTTTATTAAACAACAGTAATATACCAGGTACGGAATAAAGGCAATTAGTACATGGTTACAAAGTTGTAATAGGATTCATAGTATCCACATACCTGGGTTCTAGAGACACTAAACAAAATACTAAAAACAAGAGGAACAACATTGTCCGTTTCCACTTTAGGCGGGCTTTGCACGTTGCGACATCGCAGGCCGATGCTGCGATGTCGCACGCGATAGTGCCCGCCCCCGTCGCAGGTACGATATCGTGTGATAGCTGGCGTAGCGAAAACTATCGCTACGCCAGCTTCACACGCACTCACCTGCCCTGCGACCGTCGCTCTGGCCGGTGACCCGCCTCCTTCCTAAGGGGGCGGGTCGTGCGGCGTCACAACGACGTCACACGGCAGGCGGCCAATAGGAGCGGAGGGGCGGAGATGAGCAGGATGTAAACATCCTGCCAGCTCCTTCCTTCCGCATATCCTACGGAAGCCGCAGTGACGCCGGTAGGAGATGTTCCTCGCTCCTGCGGCTTCACACACAGCGATGTGTGCTGCCGCAGGAGCGAGGAACAACATCGGACCGTCGCGTCAGCGTAATTATGAATTACGCCGACGCTGCAACGATGATACGATTACGACGATTTTGCATTCGTTAATCGTATCATCAAGGCTTTACACACTACGATATCGCATGCGATGCTGGATGTGCGTCACTTTCAATTTGACCCCACCGACATCGCACCTGCGATGTCGTAGTGTGCAAAGCCGCCCTTAGGCTTCAACCAAAAAATATTTAACACAGTTAATTACTAGTCCTTATTATACCTATTATAATACAATAGAAGATAAACAATAGACAGCTCAGAGAGCGATGACGCTAAGGCCATGTGCGCACTAGAAGCTGACTTTTTCTTAAGAAAAAAACGGACCCTCTGAAAGAATCCCGCACCTTCAGTAAAAAAACGCACCAATACCGCAACGAAATCTGCATGCAGTTTTGCCTTGTTTTGGTGCGGATTTGCCGTGGATTTGCCGCGTTTTTTCCGCCAGTTGGTCCCTGCAGATTTTTACCATTATGTATGGCAAAAACCGCAGGTACCTGCAGAAAAGAAGGGACATGCTCATTAATTCCGCAGCGGAAATTCCGCGGGTAAATACGCAGATATAAAAAAAAAACGCAGCATTTTTTTTATACCCATAGGTTTTGCTGGGGAATGACTGCAGAAATGTTAGAGACATTTTCTGCGGAAAATCCGCGGTAAATCCGTAGCGTGCGCACATAGCCTGAAGCACTGATTATGCAGATACTTTGAGCTCCTCTTACTTCATTTTATTGCAATGGTGTGGTGGCCCAAAAAAATGTAATTCTGACATTTAGATTTTTTTCTTGTTAAGCTGTTTATTTTATATTTTGATTGATAGGACTTTTAGGAGCGTAACGATACCAAATATGTGTATTATTTCTTTTATTTATTTTTTTTTTTATGGGGCAAAAGGGAATAATTTGAACCTTGTTTTTTTTAGCTGTTTCTTTTATCATTTTAAAATCTTAATTATTTTTATTTTTAAAGATGCGATCGTCTGATGGCTTATGCTATACATTGCAGTGCATCAGCATTGCCATATATTTCTAAAATCATGATCTCCTATAAACGCTATCTAAACGCTGGCTTTCACAGGAGTATCATAATGACAGGCATATGGGTCATCAGCAGACCCCTGGCTGTCATGGCAACCCATCGGTGCCCTGTAATTACATCACTGGTGAACTGATGGGCGCAGAATGATAGCCCATCGTTGACACATGTTAAATGCTGCTATCAAAGATTGACATTGCATTTAAAAAATTAACAACTTCGGCAGAGCTTTGCTCATCCTGAGGCTGTTAACCCCTTCAGCCCCGGGGCACTTTCCGTTTTTGCGTTTTTGTTTTTTGCTCCCCTTCTTCCGAGAGCCGTAACTTTTTTATTTTTCCGTCAATCTTGCCATATGAGGGCTTGTTTTTTGCAGGACAAGTTGTACTTTTAAATGAAACCATAAGTTTTACCATATGGTGTACTGGAAAGCAGCAAAAAAATTCCAAGTGTGGAAAAATTGCAAAAAAAGTGTGATGGCACAATAGTTTTTGGGATGTTTTATTCACGGTGTTCACTATATGGTAAAACTGATGTGTGGGTATGATACCTGAGGTCGGTGCGAGTTTGTAGACACCAAACATGTATAGGTTTACTTGTATCTAAGGGGTTAAAAAAAATTCAAAAATTTGTCCAATAAAAGTGGCGCACGTTTTGCGCCATTTTCCAAAACACGTAGCGTTCTTATTTTTTGGGATCTATGGCTCAGTGACGGCTTATTTTTTGCGTCTCGAGCTGATGTTTCTAATGGTAGCATTTTTGCGCAGATGCTACGTTTTGATCGCCTGTTATTGCATTTTGCGTAAAACTTGCGGCGACCAAAAAACGTAATTTTGGCGTTTGGAATTTTTTTGTTTTGCCACTACGCCGTTTACCAAT
Source organism: Anomaloglossus baeobatrachus (assembly GCF_048569485.1). Classification (NCBI taxonomy): domain Eukaryota; kingdom Metazoa; phylum Chordata; class Amphibia; order Anura; family Aromobatidae; genus Anomaloglossus; species Anomaloglossus baeobatrachus. Next base: position 266,611,911 of record NC_134356.1, on the reverse strand, counting down.
CAGATTAATTGATTTTATATTTTGATAGATCGGGCATTTCTGAACGCGGCGATACCAAATATGTGTATATTTATTTATTTTTTAACCCTTTAATTTTCAATGGGGGGAAAGGGGGGTGATTTGAACTTTTAGGTTTTTGTTTTTTTTTTTAATTTTTTAAAACTTTTTTTTTACTTTTTTTATTTTATTTTACTAGTCCCCCTAGGGGGCTATAGCGATCAGCAATCCGATTGCTGATCGCTATCTGCTGATCACAGCAATACCGCTGTAATCAGCAGATTCAGTCACTTTCTTTCTTCCTCTGCTCCGTGCCGAGGAAGAATGAAAGTGAAAGTTCTTAGCACCAGGCGTCATCACATGACCCTGTGCTACGATGGCAACCACCGAACGTCACGTGATCACTCACGTGACGTCCGGAGGGGGCGGCGGTAAGAAAAAAAGATGGCCGCGCGCATATAGATCTCGCTGCCAGACTTTGGCAGCGAGATCTAAGGGGTTAATGTTCCGGGTGGAATGCGATTCCACTCGGAACATGTAGGCACACATGTCAGCTGTTGAAAACAGCTGATATGTGTGCCGATCCACGCCGCCTGCCCGCGGCAGGGGGCGGGGATTACCGGGACACGATCCATGACGGAAAGATCCGTCCATGGTCGTGAAGGGGTTAAAGGCACACTAATTAAATGAGCCATCAGCTGCTAGGAGAGATGCGAGCTCGCAGGTCAGGGAGATGTCCTTTGACGTACTTGTACATCAGAGGTTGTAAAGGGGTTAAAAGGCCTAGAGTGAGGATGTCTGATGAGTTTGCTAGGTTACTTGAGAATCCTGACATGACTTAATGTAGTGGGAGGGGGCCAAATCTGGCACTTTTGCCATAACAGCTTATCAACACATTGGGTTTACAATAAGAGATCAGAAAAAAAGCAGGATGGGTACAAAAAATAAAACTTAACTTTTAATAAATATTCCTTAAAAGGAAGTAAGGGATCCTCACTTCAATAAAAGTTATCCATAAAGATGCCACACATCCCCTTTAGCATGTCTCAGGGGCTCAAATGGCCAGTAGACCAGGACTCATAGAGGATAACAAAAAAGGTGTACTGGACAATGCAATCTGCACATGAACAGGACAAACACCCTAGATGTGAACTTAGTGTACCATAATAGAAGTTCAATGATCTCAAAAGGAAAATGGAACGGTCTCACCCATCAAGGTTGGAAGGTTGAACTAGATGGACCTAGGTCTTTTTTCAACCTTAGTAACTATGTAACTATGTAACTATGTAATCATGAAAGAAACTGGCTCACATTAGGACCGCCCCAGAAAAGGAAGACTAAGAGTCACCTCTGCTGCGGAGGATAAGTTTATCCGAGTCACCAGCCTCAGAAATCACAGGTTAACAGCAGCTCAGATTAGAGACCAGGTCAATGCCACACTGACTTCTAGCAGTAGACACATCTCTAGAACAACTGTTAAGAAGAGACTTTGTGCAGAAGGCCTTCATGGTAAAATAGCTGGTAGGAAACCACTGCTAAGGACAGGCAACAAGCAGTAGAGACTTGTTTGGGCTAAAGAGCACAATGATTGGACATTAGACCAGTGGAAATCTGTGCTTTGGTCTGATGAGTCCAAATTTGAGATCTTTGGATCCAACCACCGTGCGACGCAGAAAAGGTGAATGGATGGACTCTACATGGCTGGTTCCCACCATGAAGCATCGAGGAGGAAGTGTGATGGTGTGGGGGTGCTTTGCTGGTGACACTGTTGGGGATTAATTCAAAATTGAAGGCATACTGAACCAGCATGGCTACCACAGCATCCTGCAGCGGCATGCTATTTCATCTGGTTTGCGTTTAGTTGGACCATCATTTATTTTTCAACAGGACAATGACCCCAAACACACCTCCAGGCTGTGTAAGGGCTATTTGACTAAGAAGGAGAGTGATGGGGTGCTACGCCAGATGACCTGGCCTCCACAGTCACCAGAAGACCTGAACCCAATCGAGATGGTTTGGGGGTGAGCTGGACCGCAGAGTGAAGGCAAAAGGGCCAACAAGGGCTAAGCATCTCTGGGAACTCCTTCAAGACTGTTGGAAGACCATTTCCAGTGACTACCTCTTGAAGCTCATCAAGAGAATGCCAAGAGTGTGCAAAGCAGTAATCAAAACAAAAGGTGGCTACTTTGAAGAACCTAGAATATAAGACATATTTTCAGTTGTTTCACTTTTTTTTGTTAAGCATTTCTTTCCACATGTATCAATTCATAGTTTTGATGCCTTCACTGTGAATCTACAATTTTCAGAGTCATGAAAATAAAGAAAACTCTTTGATTGGGAAGGTGTGTCCAAACGTTTGGTCTGTACTGTGTATGTGTATATATATATATATGTATGTATATGTAATACATTATATATGTAATACATTATATATATATTATATATATATTATATTATATATATATATATATATATATATATATATATATATATATATATATATATATGTATATATATAGATATATAATCTACACACACACTTATTTATTGTGCTCATCCGTGTTGCCAATGTGTTTAAAGTAAAATAATTTGGTCTTCTGGCACCCTGCAAAGTGGTCTATTGGACATGTTTCTATGTATTGTAGTTAATAGTAGTTAATATGAAGTCAACATGAAGAGAATATCTTGACTATGGGGTTACCTAAATGGAATTTGCATTCAATGTTTAAAATGCCTTTAAGAAATCTCCGAACCTTTATGGAATTATAGTTTGGATATAATCAGCTTTCAGGTCTATTGTGCCCAGCATCTTTGCCCTTTGGCAACATCTCAGCCATAAAACAATATATTTAAGCTCCAGTCTTATGACTTTCATACATGTAATTTATCAAAACTTAAAAGAAAAAGTTTGCGACTCATGTAAATTGTCTGGTGAAGGCACGGCATTTCCCCTTAAACTCTTAGGAATGTCATGTGAACTAGACAACTATTTGGTGCCATTCTCTAAAGGAACTTCCACTTTTAGATGTTCACTGAAAAAGTGAGTTCATACAGGGTTCAACAAATATGAATTCTCTCACAGAAGCCGTATCCTAAACCTTCATGAGTAGACTCATTAATGTACACTTGTAAAATGATGTATGTACATAATTGAGCCCCCTCGGTATCTGGATAAGGAAACTACTATACCTTCTTTATTCCATCTAAATATACAGTATGTCAGTGTCCATCAGGAACTAACAGTAGTAAATGTTACATGGTATGTAATTTAGTTTGTAAGCTATATCGTCAACATGCATCTATGAACTACTGTCCAAATTAACTACTTGCCATTGTGGACAGTTTTAGTTTGATCCCTCCAATTTTTCCAAAAGTCATAACTTTTTTATATTTCTGTCAACATAGCAACTGAGGGCTTGTGTTTTGTGAGACATGTTGCAGTTTTTAATTTCACCAGTTATTTTAGCATGTAATGTACTGGAAAATGTAAAGAAAAGAAATTTAAGCATAGTGCAATTATGAGAAAAAAATGTAAAAAATGAAATGAGATTTTATTTGTTTAGTTTTGTAGCATTCATTGTGCGGTACAAATTACAAGGCAATATGATTATTTTCAGGTCACCATGATTATGGTGATACCAAACTTGTGTAGTTTTACATTTTAGAGGTGAAAATGTTTTAGGAATATGTAGAATGAATTGGTTTGTGACCCCTCTCAAGACCCATAACTATTTTTATTTTTTTGTATTTTTCGTTCATTTGGATCCTATATGAAGGCATGTTTCTTGTGTGGCAAGCTTACTTTTTTACTGACACATTATTGGGGTACATGAGATATTTTGATCACTTTTTATTTTCACTTTTGGGAAGGTGGGTGACAAAAAAAACCCTACAATTCTGTTTTTTTATTATTATTATTTTATGCTTTACGGCATTTACCTTACAGGTAAAGTCATTTTATATTTTTTTCATAGACCAATTTTTATAAATGTAGTAATACAGAAAATGTATTTTTTTTATTTTTATAATTTGTCAATCTTTTTATTTTTAATTGGTAAAACAATATGGATAAAAGAAATCTGGGTTTAATGCTGCTCTAGAAACCACATGAATCCAGGAGTATGTGATGAAATCCTTTTTCTTTATTTCTGCAAGTCTACGCGTTTCAAAGACATATCAGTCTTCTTCATCAGGACAAAAGAACAGAGACTGTTCTTTTGTCCTGATGAAGAAGACGGATATGTCTTTGAAACGCGTTGACCTGCAGAAATAAAGAAAGAATTTCATCACATATTCCTGGATTCATGTGGTTTCTAGCGCAGCATTAAACCCGGATTTCTTTTATCCATATTGTTTTATCTCTCGCTTCGGGGCTGCTGCTGACCACTTTTTGATATATGTGCTTGTGCATCAAAGAGTTGTGCCTGACACAACTTCAAGAGGTGAGTGTGCTTTTGGCACCATACTTGCGAAATCTTATACCTGGTAAGACCCTATGTGTGCTTTCTCTTCTACAGACAAATAATTATTTTTAATTGGTGAAATAGTAGTTTGAGTTAACATTTACTTTTTTAGTCTCTCTAGGTGACTATTCCAAGGCATCCTCTCCCTTTTTCGATATACTGCAATACAGTTATAGGGGCTTTTAGGGGATTTGAACCAATGGTCATCTGATCACTTGTTATATGCAGTCAAATGAAAAAGTTTGGGCACCCCTATTAATGTTAACCTTTTTTCTTTATAACAATTTGGATTTTTGCAACAGCTATTTCAGTTTCATATATCTAATAACTGATGGACTGAGTAATATTTCTGGATTGAAATGAGGTTTATTGTACTAACAGAAAATGTGCAATCCGCATTTAAACAAAATTTGACCGGTGCAAAAGTATGGGCACCCTTATCAATTTCTTGATTTGAACACTCCTAACTACGTTTTACTGACTTACTAAAGCACTAAATAGGTTTTGTAACCTCATTGAGCTTTGAACTTCATAGGCAGGTGTATCCAATCATAAGAAAAGGTATTTAAGGTGGCCACTTGCAAGTTGTTCTCCTATTTGAATCTCTTATGAAGAAAACAAAGATTATTCAACATAGTTGTTCAGGGGAAGGATAAAAAAAGTTGTCTCAGAGATTTACACTGTCAGTTTCCACTGTGAGGAACATAGTAAGGAAATGGAAGAACACAGTTACAGTTCTTGTTAAACCCAGAAGTGGCAGGCCAAGAAAAATATCAGAAAGGCAGAGAAGAAGAATGGTGAGAACAGTCAAGGACAATCCACAGACCACCTCCAAAGACCTGCAGCTTAATCTTGCTGCAGATGGTGTCAATGTGCATCGGTCAACAATACAGCGCACGTTGCACAAGGAGAAGCTGTATGGGAGAGTGATGCGAAAGAAGCCGTTTCTGCAAGCACGCCACAAACAGTCGCCTGAGGTATGCAAAAGCACATTTGGACAAGCCAGTTACAGTTTGGAAGAAGGTCTTGTGGACTGATGAAACAAAGATTGAGTTGTTTGGTCATACAAAAAGGCGTTATGCATGGAGGCAAAAAAACACGGCATTCCAAGAAAAGCACTTGCTACCCACAGTAAAATTTGGTGGAGGTTCCATCATGCTTTGGGGCTGTGTGGCCAATGCCGGCACCGGGAATCTTGTTAAAGTTGAGGGTCGCATGGATTCAACTCAGTATCAGCAGATTCTTGACAATAATGTGCAAGAATCAGTTATGAAGTTGAAGTTACGCAGGGGATGGATATTTCAGCAAGACAATGATCCAAAAACACCACTCCAAATCTACTTAGGCATTCATGCAGAGGAACAATTACAATGTTCTGGAATGGCCATCCCAGTCCCCAGACCTGAATATCATTGAAAATCTGTGGGTGATTTGAAGCGTGCTGTCCATGCTCGGCGACCATCAAACTTAACTGGAATTGTTTTGTAAACAGGAATGGTCAAATATACCTTCATCCAGGATCCAGGAACTCATTAAAAGCTACAGGAAGAGACTAGAGGCTGTTATTTTTGCAAAAGGAGGATCTACAAAATATTAATGTCACTTTTATGTTGAGGTGCCCATACTTTTGCACCGGTCAAATTTTGTTTAAATGCGGATTGTACATTTTCTGTTAGTACAATAAACCTCATTTCAATCCAGAAATATTACTCAGTCCATCAGTTATTAGATATATGAAACTGAAATAGCTGTTGCAAAAACCCAAATTGTTATAAAGAAAAAAGGTTAACATTAATAGGGGTGCCCAAACTTTTTCATATGACTGTATACTGTATTATAACCACATTGCAGTGTCTGTATAAAATCACAGTATCTACTGGCGGGGCCTCATAGGAGTTTTGACATGTCAACCATTGGGACCTCCAGCCATCTGCCATAACAACGTTTTGGCACTCCATGAACGCGTTACAAGGGAGCTGATGGGCACCTAAAATTTCACACCCCTGAGATCACACACCATTGTTGCTGTTGTCAGAGATTTGTCAGTGGCATTGGTTAACAGCATGTTTCCCCTAAAATAAGACCTAGCCCAAAAATAAATCCTAGCAAAAATGTTTGTGCTTTTTGTAGTATGCTTAAAATATAAACCCTATTACAAAAAGAAGCCCTAGTTGCGGTTAATTTTTGCAGAACATACTAATAGTAGTATGAAGTAGGGCTTTGGCAACCCTTTTAGGATATGTAACTTTTATTGCTGTACATTGCGCTGTTGTGTTGCTGGAAGCCCCAGGAAATGTATAGTCGCGCACTGGCTAATGAAACGTATATTAATGCAAAATGAATAATCACCCCTTCCCGGCCATAATCCTGCCCTCCCCTCTACGCTGGCAGAATACAATACCACATCTGACTTCACCCAATCACTGATGCCGGCACAGAGGGGTGAATGGGATTATGGGCGGGTAGAAGGGGTGAATATTCATTTTCCATTAATATATGTTTAACTAGCTAGCACACGACTATAAATTACCCAGGACTTAACAGCAAAACAAGGGGCATGCGCAGTACTGTAGTGAAGCTTTTGTCAAACTCTTCAATGAAATAACCTGGAGTCAGCGCAGTGTGATCTCCGATGCGATTTTATTGTAGATACTGTTTTCCAGCGCTGACCATAGTGATAATTGTGGCAGCAGATGGGCAAAATTGAAATAAAGGGGAGGCAAGAAGCAAGGGAGGAGTATGTACAAAATACCCAACCCACAAAGTCCCACTCCGATGCTCAAGCCTATGCACAAATTATGTCATTTTGGAAAGTTTGCACAAAGATTGTTTTGCATCGGATTTCTCAGCTAAAGTCTTGCAGAGACTGACAAACCAGTCTGGCTGTCAGTGAGGAGTCTTATAGCTGCAATGCCCCTCTGGGAAATATTGAGATTGTCTCTTCAGGGAGAAATAAGACTACCTCCAGTGCCAAAGTCATATGAAAAGGCCCGTTAAAGGGCCACTTTTGACTTTTAGAATTGCTACTTCCAATAGGTGGCACTAGAGTTCGTCTCCTTCCTCCCTGAACAGACAATTTCAACTAAAGGTATAATTTTAATCAGCAACTTACTATCATGATGGCACTGCCTCTAATTTCTAGGGCAAAAAAACTGCTGATTGGTTCCCTTTAATCTCTCCCTTTTTCGCACTTTTAGTCTGAGTCACAGAAGTGGATCACAGTATGACACTCAGCTCACATTCACAACAGAGTTTGAGCGAGTGTCATTAGCATGTTGCATTTGATGCGTTTTGTGTATATGTGTATACACTGTGTGCAGCATTATTAGGCACACGAGTATTTTGATCACATGATACTTTTTATACATGTTGTCCTACTCCAAGCTGTAGAGGCTTGAGAGCCAACTACTAATTAAGTTTATCAGGTGATGTGCATCTCTGTAATGAGGAGGGGTGTGGTGTAATGACATCAGCACCCTATATAAGGTGTGCTTAATTATTAGGCAACTTCCTTTCCTTTGGCAAAATGGGTCATAACAGAGATTTTACGGGCTCTGAAAAGTCCAAAATTGTGAGATGTCTTGCAGAGGGATGCAGCAGTCTTGAAATTGCCAAACTTTTGAAGCGTGATCACCGAACAATAAAGCGTTTCATGGCAAATAGCCAACAGGGTTGCAGAGACATGGCCAAGGTAAGGAAGGCTGAAAAACGACCACCTTTGAACAAGAAATATAAGATAAAACGTCAAGACTGGTCCAACAAATATCTTAAGACTGAGTTTTGAAAGGTTTTATGGTCTGATGAAATGAGAGTGACTCTTGATGGGCCAGAGGCTGGTCAGTAAAGGGCAGAGAGCTCCGACTCAAATACCAGCATGATGGAGGTGGGGTACTGGTATAGGCTGGTATCATCAAAGATGAACTTGTGGGACCTTTTTGGTTTGAGGATGGAGTGAAGCTCAACTCCCAGACCTACTGCCAGTTTCTGGAAGACAACTTCTTCAAGCAGTGGTACAGGAAGATGTCAATATCGTTCAAGAAAAACATGATTTTCATGCCGGACAGTGCTCCATCACATGCATCCAACTACTCCACAGCATGGCTGGCCAGTAAAGGTCTAAAAGATGAAAAAATAATGACATGGCCCCCTTGTTCACCTGATCTGAACCCCATAGAGAACCTGTGGTCCCACATAAAATGTGAGATCTAAAGGGAGGGAAAACAGTACAAGCGGGGTAATGTGTGCGGGGGGCAGAGCCATGTGTGCAGGGGGCGGAGTGTGGGGGCAGAGCCGAGCAGGGAAATGTGTGCTGGGGGGTGGAGTGCTGGGGGGCGGAGCCAGCCGGGGTAATGTGTGTGGGGGTGGAGAGCGGGGTAATGTGTGTGGGGGGCGGAGTGCGGTGGTGGCAGAGCCGAGCAGGGTAAAGTGTGAGGGGGCAAAGTGCGGGTGGGGGGATGTGGGTGGGGCGGCGTGCGGGGGGGGCAGAGCCGAGCGGGCCATGGCGCTGAGGACGTCAGTGCTGGGGACTGCATGGCTGGGGACAGGTGACTATTCGTGTGTGTGTTCAGTGTATGCATGCGGGGGGGTGGAGCCGAGTGGGGTAATGTGTGCGGGGGTCGGAGGCGAGCGGTGGGTATATGTCGGGACTGGGTTGCCGGTGTGGGCTCCCGGGAGTGGGAGTGCAGCACTCACCGGGGAGTCGGGGCTCCGTGTGGGTGCATGGAAAAGTGTCGGACGTCGTTCTGTCAGCCCGTAGTTCAGGCTGTTCAGTTAGCCGAGCCGTTGGTCGCAGGCTCTTTAGCGCGCGGTGTGGCGACGGTTGTCACTGTAATGAGGTCATTTTGGAGCAAGCCAAACAGACATACAAAATAAGGCAATTATATATATATATATATATAGATGTGTAATCAGCACTCCTCCCATTTGTCACAGGCATATTTAATTAGCAAGAGACTGCGAAGAGGGGTTCTGCTTTTTTTGCTCTTAGTTTATGCACTGGGAGCTTGGGGAAGGTGAGTGTACAGCTCCTTTCTATGAGTACTGGTGCTGTGTGGCAGCCATTGTTCTGGTTGTTTTGTGTAGATGGGACGGCGTGGCTTGGAGCCATGGGGGCGCTGCCTTGAAGCATGGGTCTTGTTGGGACCCGGTCACTCTCAGCCCTTAGCCACATTGAGGCCTATTTTAGACCCATGGTAAGGTTTTAATATTAGAGAGTGTAGGTACTATCCCAACTGGGTACACCTTGGCGTTGGTGGGATAGCTTTATGCTTTTTTTGATCAAAAACAATGTTTACTAAGTACCCTATGTTTATATGCACTATGCTTTTATTTAGTTACAGCAGGGTATGTTTTCACAATTTTTCCCTTGGTTTCTTGAAGCATGGGTGTTGTGAAGCACCAGGTCAACTGCCCTGCTTGCTGCTACTGCGGTGGTCGGCGCACGTCACCGCACTTTTAAGGCATAGATTAGGGACCCACTCAGAGGTTTGCTGTGATGTGGCAGTGGGCTTCATACAATCTGATCAGAATGTTAAACCAAGAACCTCGTGTTCAGGTGTTTCATTTTTGCCTAGCGGCTTTAGATCAAAGTATGAATTTGGGATGTGCGATTCATGTCTGTTTGTCCAGTTGTGCTATATATACCGTACATACAGTGGTGAAAATAAGTGCTTGATACAATGTTGATTTTGCAAGGTTTCCCAAGGTTTTATCACAGGTACACTTCAATTGTAATAGACAAAATAAAATTTAAAAAAATCACATTGTATGATTTTTAAATGATTAATTTGCATTTTATTGCATAAAATAATATTTTGATACAATAGAAAAACAGAACTTAATATTTGGCACAGACACCTTTGTTTGTAAATTCAGCGGTCAGACGTTTCCTGTAGTTCTTGATCAAGTTTACACACACTGCAGCAGGAATTTTGGCAAACTTCTCCAAACAGATCTTCTCCAGATCTTTCCGGTTTCAGCTATCTCCAAAGATTTTCTATTGGGTACAGCTATAGGAGTGGCTAGGCCACTTCAGGACCTTGAAATATTTCTTACGGAGCCACTCCTAAGTTGCCCTGGCTGTGTGTTTCGAGTCATTGTCATACTGGAAGACCCAGCCATGACCCATCTTCAATGCTCTTGCTGAGGGAAGAGGGCGTTGGACAAAATCTTGTGATACATGACCCTATTCATCCTCCTTTCAATACAGTGCTCTCCCCTTTGTATCGAAGAACCCCCAAAGTATGATGTTTCCACTCCCGTGCATCATGTTTGGAACAGTGTTCTTGGGGTTGTACTCATCATCCTTCTTCCTCCAAACATGATGAATAGAGTTGATAGCAAAAAGTTCTCTTTTGGTCTCATCTGATCACATGACATTCTCCCATGCCTCCTCTAGATTATCCAGATGGTCATTGGTGAACTTCAAACAGTCCTGGACAAGTCCTGTCGTTAGCTACAGGATTGCGCGTGCGCTGTCGGATTTTAATCCATGACAGTGTAGTGTGTTACTTTTGGTAAGCTTTGAGACTATGGTCGCAGCTCTCTTAAAGTCATTGACTAAGTTTTCCTGTGTAGTTCTGGGCTGATTCCTAACCTTTCTCAGAATCATCCTTGCCGAATAAGGTGAGATCTTGCATTGAGCGCCAGACCGAGTAAGATTGACAGTCATCTTGAATTTCTCCCACCTTGTGTGGTCTTGGCTACCATGCTGCAGCTCACTTTCAGAGTATTGGCAATCTTCTTATAGCATAGGCAGATTTTTATGTGATGTAACAATTCTTTTTTAAAGATCCTCAGAGAATTATTTGCAATGAGGTGCCATGTTGGCCTTCCAGTGACCAGTATGAGAGAGTGTGTGAGCGTTAAACACCAAATTTAACATACCTGCGCCCCATTCACACTTGAGATCTTGCTCACTAATGAGTCACATGACACTGGGAAGGGGAAATGGCATAATGGGCACAATTTGGGTATTTTCACTTACAGGTGTACTCATTTTTGTTGCTAGTGCTTTTGACATTATAGGGAATCTGTCATCAGGTTTTTGCCACATAATCTGAGAGCAGCATAATGTAGGGGCAGAGATCCTAATTCCAGTGATGTGTCACTTACTGGGCTACTTAGTGTAGTTTAGATAATCTACTGCTGACTAATCAGTGATTTTATCATTAGAGGACTACTTGGCTTGCTGCCAGCTAGTCCAGCATATTCATGACCTCTGTATAACTGCTAGATCTGTAGCAGATAAAACATTAATTTTATCAACATGACAGTAAACAGCTGAGTAAGGCTACTTTCACATTGCATTTTTCCCTACGTCCACAGGTCCCGTCGGGGCATCCGTCCGGACCGCCCCTCCCCCACTCTGCAAAGCGTGCTCCAGACGCATGCGCCCGACAGGGCCATTCACTGTTATGGAGCGCACTGCGTTAGCGTGTGCTCTGTTTTGTGCCATTTTTTGCACATATACATTTTTGCAGAAGGACACCCGAACGTAGAGGAGTACGTTCGGGTGTCCGTCTGCAAAAACGTATGCAAAAACAGAGCACACGCCAACGCACTGCGCTCCATAACAGTGAATGGCCCTGTCGGGCGCATGCGTCCGGAGCACGCTTTGCAGAGTGGGGGAGGGGCGGTCCGGACGGATGTCCCGACGGGACCTGTGGACGTAGGGAAAAATGCAATGTGAAAGGGGCCTAAGTGACACATTTCTGGAATCTGAGTCTCTGTCTCTACATTATGCTGCTCTCAGATGGGGGAGCAAAAACCTGATGACAGATTCCCTTTAATGGCTGTGTGTTGAATTATTTAGAGGGCACACACAATTTACATTGTTATACAAGCTGTACGCTAACTACTTTATATTGTAGGAAAATGTCAAAGCTTCAGTATTGTTCCATGAAAAGATATAATAAAATATACAGAAACTGAAAATTACACTTATGAAGAGAGATGTGAATCCAGCAGCTCATCCAATAAATGTTTTTTTTTCCTATTAGATAAGCAGCTGGATTCACATCTATCTTTGTGGACTGATACCGTTGGTCAGTTGTTGTTTTTTCTCGTGCACCCTTCATAGGATTCACAATATAAGGGTGAGCTCAAGTTTGTGTAATTTTCAAAAACCAAAGAAGAAAAACAAAGTATACAAGAGAGGAAATGTGGTTCTGTACATTGTACTCTGTATGCACAGTAACATGCACAGGTAAAAAAAAGTAAGGTCTTTCTTAAAACTACTACACCTGATCCAACCTGGTTCTTGTACAGACTAGAGGTCCTGGCTGCGCAGTCCCTAAAGGTCCCTGCACAGACAAAAACAACTCTAACTGATTGACTCAGATGATCACTAGGACCTTTGCTTCCTAAGCAGCAATCAAGGGAACTATCTGTCAACATTTTAATAAAATGAAACACTTTGGCAGAAGACCCAAGAGGACCCCACTTCTGAAACAGACCTAAAAATGCTAGACCGTAGCGTGCCAAAATGTACGTGAGTAAGCCAAAATCCTTCTGGGAAAGCTTCTAGTGGACAGATGAGACCAAGAAAGAGCTTTTTGGTTAAGCACATCATTCTATTGTTTACTGAAAACGGAATGAGGCCTACAAAGAAAAAAAACACAATGTGTAGGGGCTATCGCTCATACGGTACTATATGGTTGAATGGTACTGTGAGTTTCAGACACTGCGTTCCTCTGTTATTCTGCATGTTGTGGACTGGCTGGCTCAGCTGATGCTCCCCCCTCTGAGCTGTAAACTTGAACTGACCTGCCCCAATAAGTGCGGGAAAGAGCGGGAGAAGAATTTTAGGCAGGAACTGGAGCAGTCAGGTTGCCTGATAGAGGATACGTTCCTGTGTTGTGTTTGGCTGTTTGGGAAAAAGTATGATGCCGGCTGCGAGAGTAAATGCAAACCGGACCGTAAGAGTAACCTGAAGACTAACTAGTACGCATCGGACTGAGACATTCCTGAAGATGGTGTTACAAAGAAAGAAGTGTTCCCCCCTGCCCTGCAAGAGGAAGGGCGCACCAACAAAGACCACAACATCGGACTTCCAGTAGTGAACCCGTGTCGTATCGACTGGATCGTGAGTCTGTATCTTTGTGCGCACTTAGTACGGCCTTGCACAGGCCTCCATAGCTAGGGTGCGGTAGCTGCATGGCCTGTGCAGCAAAGGCCAGTGAAGTGCAGAGTATGAGCTTGAAACGGGAGCTGAAAGACAGATACACAGAGATACACAATGATACACAGAATACACTCCCCAGCCACGGGTGGCACCAATTCTGATGCAGAAGATTCAAATAGAGTCCTTTCATGTGCAGGGGTGATTAGCTGATCTTCTTTTCTCGCAGATACGTCATTCTAAGGTCCTGATTGTATGGCAGCTTTTATAGCGTATGCACAGTACAAACCTTGTAAGAAAATGTTTAAAAATCATGGACATTGCTCTTTATGCTGGACGCTATGGACGGAAGAAAAAAGCACTGGGGTTTTATGGACTGTCTGTAAATTTACACATGGTTATCAACCCAGTGGTCTGCTGCTCTTCTCATTAATCTCACCACAAATAAGACCTTCCGACTCTACAGTCTACAGGAACCAGAAGTCTAATTTTCAGTGCATGAAAGCTTATGGAGCCTATGCTAATGCTTCATAGAGCTGCATCGTAAAAGTCACTTTTGGATCACACTGTTCTGTGCATGACCCGGAGGAGTCTGCAGAGCAGTGACGTCATTCATAAGAGCAAAAGACCAGCGCTGGACAGCATAGAGAGCAGCAATAGGCTAGTATATTAATACACTCTCAGTATATCACACACACACACACACACACACACATTTAAACCATAAACATGTTAGTGGGAGTGCTTTTTTAAACCTCTTGAACCTACTAGGGAAAGCGACTATTGTTACTGATTTTGCTTTGCTACTGTTATTTGTCTAAAATGTAGTGTTATTGGGTACTGCAGCTCAGCCTCAATTGTAATTAATATTCTGGAAGTTAGTACCCAAGAATGACAACTACACAGTATACAGCGTAAAGTGCCCTGGCGCCATACACTATTTTCTTCCGGCTAGTACAGGACCTGCAGACAGCCATCTCCATCAATTTGATTTTGATTATCTATTTTAAAGAGAAGTCATTAATATCCAAAGTACTGAACAGCCCCTTTAAAAGGTAATGTAAGAAGATGATATTAACCAGCAGATATAGGGTTAATCTGCAAGTTAATAGCGTTCTGAAGCTGTCTAGGCCCACACTGAGAGACCCTCTGCCAGGAGAAAATAAACAGTTTTTCCTCCCAGCAGCCTTGGGGTTTCAGTCAAGGGGTGGGCTGGTGCGGTTTCCGTCACCTCTCTGTGCATAGTGACAAGCGGCTATAACCTCACCCCTGACAGTGACTGACAGCCGACTCTGTTGCAATGTGAGACTGGCTGTCAGTCAGCCGATGTTCACTATTCACAGAGCGGTAACTGAAACCGCATCTGCTCACCCCTTGGATCAAACTCCAAGGCTGCTGGGAAGTATAAAATTAATTTCCTCCTTGCAGCAGGACTTCCAGTGCGGCCTCTTGGCAGCGTCAGAACACTAATAACCTTCAGACTAACCCTATATCTGCAGGTTAATAGTGTTTCTTTACATGACAGGTTCCCTTTGAAGAACAGCCATATTTCATATTTGATAAGATTTCAGCTTTTTTCTTGCCAGTGAGCCATATGAAATTTGTAAGCTTTGTTTTTTCTTTCATATAATTTTCAAAGCATTGAAATGAATTATTTTAAATATTTTGATGTATACTTTTTGTGGTTTTGTTTGCCTTGTTCTGTATGAATAATAACCACAGCAATTTCAGGAGATACAGTATCAAACGTACTGAATGTATAAAGGGTTTTCTCAGTTTTCTCAGGATAAACAAGAGAATACTTTGAGGTTCCTAAGAGAGAATATTAAATGACAGTCATCTTAGTGTAAACATTTCTGACTTCTCATAAAAGAAAGTTCTTGAAAGATGAATCTCCAACTCACACAGGCCAAATGAGCAAACATTTCATGTTTTAGAACAAAATGCCCGTCACGTCAAAATATTTAGCATTTTCAATAAACTCTAACTGCCTCCCTGTTATACAGTTAGGTCCAGAAATATTTGGACAGTGACACAATTTTCGCGAGTTGGACTCTGCATGCCACCACATTGAATTTGAAATGAAACCTCTACAACAGAATTCAAGTGCAGATTGTAACGTTTAATTTGAAGGTTTGAACAAAAATATCTGATAGAAATTGTAGGAATTGTACACATTTCTTTACAAACACTCCACATTTTAGGAGGTCAAAAGTAATTGGACAAATAAACGAAGCCCAAACAAAATATTTTTATTTTCAATATTTTGTTGCGAATCCTTTGGAGGCAATCACTGCCTTAAGTCTGGAACCCATGGACATCACCAAACGCTGGGTTTCCTCCTTCTTAATGCTTTGCCAGGCCTTTACAGCAGCAGCCTTCAGGTCTTGCTTGTTTGTGGGTCTTTCCGTCTTAAGTCTGGATTTGAGCAAGTGAAATGCATGCTCAATTGGGTTAAGATCTGGTGATTGACTTGGCTATTGCAGAATGTTCCACTTTTTTGCACTCATGAACTCCTGGGTAGCTTTGGCTGTATGCTTGGGGTCATTGTCCATCTGTACTATGAAGCGCCGTCCGATCAACTTTGCGGCATTTGGCTGAATCTGGGCTGAAAGTATATCCCTGTACACTTCAGAATTCATCCGGCTACTCTTGTCTGCTGTTATGTCATCAATAAACACAAGTGACCCAGTGCCATTGAAAGCCATGCATGCCCATGCCATCACGTTGCCTCCACCATGTTTTACAGAGGATGTGGTGTGCCTTGGATCATGTGCCGTTCCCTTTCTTCTCCAAACTTTTTTCTTCCCATCATTCTGGTACAGGTTGATCTTTTTCTCATCTGTCCATAGAATACTTTTCCAGAACTGAGCTGGCTTCATGAGGTGTTTTTCAGCAAATTTAACTCTGGCCTGTCTATTTTTGGAATTGATGAATGGTTTGCATCTAGATGTGAACCCTTTGTATTTACTTTCATGGAGTCTTCTCTTTACTGTTGACTTAGAGACAGATACACCTACTTCACTGAGAGTGTTCTGGACTTCAGTTGATGTTGTGAACGGGTTATTCTTCACCAAAGAAAGTATGCGGCGATCATCCACCACTGTTGTCATCCGTGGACGCCCAGGCCTTTTTGAGTTCCCAAGCTCACCAGTCAATTCCTTTTTTCTCAGAATGTACCCGACTGTTGATTTTGATACTCCAAGCATGTCTGCTATCTCTGATGGATTTTTTCTTTTTTTTCAGCCTCAGGATGTTCTGCTTCACCTCAATTGAGAGTTCCTTAGACCGCATGTTGTCTGGTCACAGCAACAGCTTCCAAATGCAAAACCACACACCTGTAATCAACCCCAGACCTTTTAACTACTTCATTGATTACAGGTTAACGAGGGAGACGCCTTCAGAGTTAATTGCAGCCCTTAGAGTCCCTTGTCCAATTACTTTTGGTCCCTTGAAAAAGAGGAGGCTATGCATTACAGAGCTATGATTCCTAAACCCTTTCTCCGATTTGGATGTGAAAACTCTCATATTGCAGCTGGGAGTGTGCACTTTCAGCCCATATTATATATATATAATTGTATTTCTGAACATGTTTTTGTAAACAGCTAAAATAACAAAACCTGTGTCACTGTCCAAATATTTCTGGCCCTGACTGTATTTGTATGTTTAACATGGAAATTTATTGATTTAGCCTTAAAATACTGGGGGAAAAAATGTTTATTAATTGGTTATTGTATAGCTGTTTTACTATGTCATAACTTATGTTTTTCAATAGAGAAATAAAAGTTTTATGTGTAATTTATTATTTTACAGTAATGCATATTACCATAATGTAAATGTTAGGCACTGTAATCTTTATTTGATTTGGCACTACAGATAGAAAAGGGATTCATTAAATCCAGTGCTAAAAAAGCTGCGCAAAACTGTGACTTTTTCCAGTTTTATACTGCCTTTGACACTTTTCTTTTTTAAAGAAATTGAGGTTAGAAGGATTGGTAAAGTAAACAACACTTCTGCAGCTTTAAATTAAGACTGGTACATGAAACCCCAATCATAAGTTCCCTATTACTGCAGTCATCATGCATATTGTCATCTATATATTTCATCCTGTAAGTAATATAGTAGTGTAATCGTGAAACGAGACTTGCTTAGCCTACTTTTAGTCTGAATAAATATGGAAGACCATACTGGCTCTTCAATATGCCTTAGTTACAGCAAAGTGATACCTTCTGTGTTTTTTGTTTGTTGTTTTTTTTTTTTTTTACAGAAATGTAAACAATTTATTATAAAAATTATGTACGTATTTATTATAAAAAATATGTACATTGGAGAAAAAAAAGTTCTATTTTATTTGTTTTAAGTGAGTTATTTATTTTTCCCATTTTAAATTTTATTGATTTTTTTTCAGCAAGAGAAATTAAGTCAGCAAATCAACAAAATCAGGATGTAGTGAAAAACGTAATCCTTAACATGATGTAGATATATGTGGTCTCTGCTTAAATATGCTTGTTAGCATTATATGTATCATAAAACACCGTTTTGACTTGGAATAGGGTGTATGTGTGTATATATATGTCTCTCTCTCTCTCTCTCTCTCTCTCTTATATATATATATATATATATATATATATATATATATATAATATTGAGAAGTATGAGAAGTTTAGAAAAAGGGTGGAGGACGGTGAAAAAGGAGGTTAAACAATTTAGTATTCAGGGACCATGGGGGACTGGTCGTTTCACAAGGTAGCATGTGTTACATTGGTTGTAATAGTGGACTTCAATGCAAAGAAAGAACTTATGGACCTCAAAATAGTCTGTTAGGCTATGTGCGCACAGTGCGTTTTTCGCGGCGTTTTTGCGCGTTTTTCGGGTGCGTTTTTGGCCTCAAAACTGCATGACTTTGCTTCCCCAGCAAAGTCTATGAGTTTTCATTTTTGCTGTCCGCACACAACTTTTTTTTTATGCTGCGTTTTTGAGCTTGAAAAAAAAATGGACATGTCAATTCTTTCCTGCGTTTTTCTGCGTTTTCCTCCCATGCAATGCATTGGAAAAACGCAGCAAAACGCAGAGATCAAAAACGCAGCAAAACGCAGCCAAAAACGCACCAAATCGCGATAAAAACGCATGCGTTTTTTGATGCGTTTTTTCGAAGCGGGGGCATTTTTGTGCGTTTTTAGCGACCAAAAACGCAGCGTCAAAAAAATGCAGTGTGTGAACTTAGCCTTAAAATGGTGAAGAGAGAAAGGCTTCCCAGTGAAACCATTTAGAAGCAGTTATGTTAATTTATGCCTGTGTTTCAGCGATCAGTTTTTCCATATGATAGCTTCTGTGTTTTATGATTAGCACAGAATAAATTCATCACAGTGGATTAGGTCAAAAATTGCCTCATTAGCGCTCTAATTCTAATACATGGCCATGTACTTTTACAACACATTATAAAATAAATCATCCTTTTGTACAGTTGGTTAACTGGTTTGTAAAAGTAATGTCACATACAGTGGGGGAAAAAAAAGGTATGTATTCAGCCTCCAATTGTGCAAGTTCTCCCACCTAAACAGATGAGAGAGGCCTGTAATTGACATCATAGGTAGACCACAACTTTGAGAGACAAAATCAGAAAACAAATCCAGAAAATCACCGCGTCTTATTTGGCAAGATTTGTTTTTCAAATTATGGTGGAAAATAAGTATTTAGTCATCTAAAAACATGGCAGGTTCTCACAGACCTGTAACTACTCCTTTAAGAGGCTCCCCTGTCCTCCAATGATTACCTGTAGTAATGGCACCAGTTTGAACTTGTTATCAGTATAAAAGAAACCTGTCCACAACCTCAGACAGTCACACTCCAAACTCCACTATCGTGAAGACCAAAGAGCTGTTGAAGGACACCAGAAACAAAATTGTAGCCCTGCACCAGGCTGGAAGACTGATTCTGCAATAGACAAGCAGCTTGGTGTGATGAAATCAACTGTGGGAGCAATAATAAGAAAATGGAAACATACAAGACCACTGGGTCAAAATGATCACAAGAACGATGAGCAAAAATCACAAAACATGGGGGGACCTAGTGAATGACCTCCACAGACTTAGGGCCACTGTAACAAAGACTACCATCAGTAATACACTACACCACCAGGGATTCAGATACTGCAGTGCCAGACATGTTCCCCTGCTTCATGCTGCATCATGCTTTTCGGCTGTTTCTCTGCAAAGGGACCAGGATGACTGATCCGTGTACATGAAAGAATGAATGGGGCCATGTATCGTGAGATTTTGAGTGCATACCTCTTTCCATCAGCAAGGGCATTGAAACGTGGCTGGATATTTCAGCATGATAATGATCCCAAGCACACTGGCAGGGCAACAAAGGAGTGGCTTCGTAAGATGCATATGAAGGTCCTGGAGTGGCCTAGCCATTCTCCAGATCTCAGCCCCATAGAAAGCCTTTGGAGGGAGTTGAAAGTCCGTGTTGCCCAGTGACAGGCCTAAAACATCACTGCTCTAGAGGAGATCTGAATTGAGGAATGGACCAACATACCACCAACAGTGTGCGCCAACCTTATGAAGACTTACTGAAAAGGTTTGACCTCTGTCATTGCCCACAAAGGATATATAACAAATTATTGAGATGCACTTTTGTTATTGACCAATACCTATTTTCCACCATAATTTGCAAAACGAATCTTACCAAATCAGACGCGGTGATTTTCTGGATTTGTTTTCTCATTTTGTCTCTCATAGTTGTAGTCTACCTATGACGTCAATTACAGGCCTCTCTCACCTTTTTAAGTGGGAGAACTTGCACAATTGGTGGCTGACTAAATAATTTTTTTTCCCCACCCTATGCCCTCTTCCTCAGCATGACTCCCACCTGTTGTATTACTAAAGACAGTCTGGTTTCACCGGCTATAGTTTACCTTTACAATGCCAGAAATCTGGTGTAATGCATTAATAAATCTCTACTAATGTATATACAATACTTCATTCTACAGTTTGCTTGGTATTTAAATCAGAATTGGACTGATGTTTATACATGTATAATGGTTTCATCTTTATGTATTAACTCTACAGGTCAATGGCAAATGTATTTGTAAGCACAATACAGCAGGACCTCACTGTGAGCAGTGTGCGCCCCTTTATAATGACCGGGCGTGGAAAGCAGCAAATGGTAAAACAGGAGAACCTAATATGTGTGAAAGTAAGTAAATGACCCATTTCTGAGTTAAAATGTGGTATTTGTCCTATTATGAAGTGTTGATAACTATTCTGTGGTCTTCAGATCACTAACTATTATTTTTGGACAGTGTTATATTGTGAGATATGTAAACTGTGCTGTTTAAAAATGGTAACATCCATCTTGACTGTTGTGCCCCTTAGTGACCAATACATCTTTTTCCTGTCGTTTACATTTTTATTTCAGAAATAGTACACATAACATATATTACAAAGTTGCTTAATTTTATCAGACAACTTTGCTTCTTTCTCTGCCAGAATTGATCAGTCATTATTAAAATTCTCATTTCTCAGGAAAGTCTGTTTTCATTGAAGACTTTCCATTACCGAGATAGGAGATGGCAGCTGTTACTGATGAGATTCTATGTAGATAGAAGAGGGAGGAGCTGTGCCTCTAGCTCCTCCCTTTGTCTCTAGCTCTACCCAGACGTCCTCATCTCTCTACATAGAATCTCATCAGTAACACCACACCTGCCATCTCCTATCTCAGTAATGGGAAAGTGTTCACTTAATACAGATTTTACCTCAGAAGTGAGAATTTTGATAATGACTGATCAATCCTGGCAGAGAAAGAAGCAAATTTGTCTGCTGAGATATATTACAAAGTTGCTTATTTTCATGTGTACTATTGATTTATGTAATAAAAATGAAAACCGTTACATGGTTTCAAATTGTATGATCCATTTTAGAATGCTACCCTTGTGAAAATGAAAAAAAAAATTGGGGTTAAAGTAACATTTTTGTGGTAAAAATGTATTTTTACAGTTTCATGGCTCAATAGTAGTAAATTCTGTGAAACACATGTGGGCTCAAGGTGCTCGCTTTACTTTCGATAAATTACTGAAGGTGTGTAGTTTCTAAAATGGGGTTACTTGTGGGGAATCTCCACTATTTAGGCACATCTGGGGCTTTGCAAATGCGACATGGCATCCGCTATCTATTCCAGCCAATTTTTCTTTCCAAAATTCAAATGGTGCTCCTTCCCTTCCGAGCCCTGTCGCGCTCCCAGACAGTAGTTATCTACCACATATTAGGTATCCCTGTACTCAGGAAATTGCACAACATAAAGTTAGATTTTCTTGATTTCCTTCCGCATTGCTTTAATTCCTGTGAAGCACCTAAAGAGTTAATAAACTTGTTGAATGTGGTTTTGAGAACCTTGAGGGGTTCAGTTTGGTGTTACTCTTCGGTTATATAGTCACTTCAAATGTGATGTGGTCTCTAAAAAAAAAAAATAGGTTTTGTAAATTTGGTTGGTGAAAACAGGCTTGGGAGTGAAGGGCTTACTGCATTTTAATTCTACACTCTGTATATCTTCTTTAATAAACAAACCTAATTCAAGAACTAAAGGCTCCCATACACATTACACTAATACCAACTGAACCTGCTAATTTTGATAGGTTCAGTCGACAGTCTAGTGTGTATAGGGGCCCCAGCCGACTGAATGTCAGGGAAGATGTTGATCGGGCATGTCCAAGTTTGGACTGCTTATCACATTATTTTCCAAGAAATAAGCCACTGACTGACATGTCAGTCAGCGGCTTTCTAATGTTGAACACAGGTGCAAAATGAGTGCTCCTGTGTATGGGAGAGTCGGCTGAAGCATTGTTTGGCTGACCGTTATCTACTGTGTATGAACTGCTTTGGACTCTGTTTGATCCTTTGTACAACCTTAAGCGAGCTTTACACGCTATGAGATCGCTACAGCGATCTCGTTGGGGTCACGGATTTTGTGACGCACATCCGGCCGCTGTAGCGATCTCGTTGTGTGTGACTCCTAGGAGCGATTTTGGATCGTTGCAAAAGCGTCCAAAATCGCTCCTCGTTGACATGGGGTCCATTCTCAAATATCGCTGCTGTCGCATGGGCGAAGTTGATCCTCATCCCTGCGGCAGCACACATCGCTACGTGTGACTCCGCAGGAACGAGGAACCTCTCCTTACCTGCCACACGCCAGCAATGAGGAAGGAAGGAGGTGGGCGGGATGTTATGTCCCGCTCATCTCCGCCCCTCCGCTTTGATTGGCCGGCCGCTTGGTGACGTCGCTGTGATGCCGAACGTCCCTCCCCCTTGAGGGAGGGATTGTTCAGCAGTCACAGCGCCGACGCCGACCAGGGAGCTGCGTGTGACGCTGCCGTAGCGATAATGTTCGCTGCAGCAGTGATCACCAAATATCGGCATAACGATAGGGGCGGGTGCTATCACGCTCGCCATCGCTAGCATCGGCTAGCGATGTCGCAGCGTGTAAAGCCCACTTTAGGCATGTTTTATTTATAAGCTTGTAGATGCACATTGTGATATCTGAGACTACAGCTCCACAACAATCAATAAAAATCCAGTGAATGTCTACATATACTCTTGTGGGAAGTGTGTTTTTTTGTTTGTTTGGGGTTTTTTTTTTTTTCAAATTATTTGCCGTTGATTATTATATGAATTTGAAAACCAGTAATACGGTTTATGATTGAACCAGGAAAATTAGTTGCTAAATTTTAGTAAAAGGTTTGAACTGTAAAGTGCTATGGAATATGTTGGCACTATATAAATAAATAAAAGTGATTTATTATATTATACAGCAATTGAAATAAGTATTGAACACATCACCAATTTTCAAAGTAAATATATTTCCAAAGGTGCTATTGAAGTCAATTTCTCACCAGATGTCAGTAACATCTCTTATAAGGCAAAGAAATCAAACCATAGATGTTTAGAAATTTAGTGATTTGTAATAATGAAAAATGACACAGAAAAAGTATTCAACAAACTCACTTAAATATCTTGTTGTATACAAAACCCTTTGTCGGTGATGACAGCTTCAAGATGCTTCCTGTATTGTGAAACTAGTCGCATGCATTGCTCAGGTGTGGTTTTGTCCATTCTTCCACACAAACACTCTTTAAATCCTGAATGTCCCATGGGCTCCTACTATGAGCTTTAGTTCCTTCCATAAATTTTCTATTGGATTCAGGTCAGGTGATTGGCTGGTCTACTCTAGCAGCTTTATTTTTTTTTTCCTCTGAAATCAATTGAGCGTTTCCTTGGCTGTATGTTTAGGATCATTGTCTTGCTGAAATGTCCACACTCATTTCATCCTCATCATCCTGGTAGATGGCAGCAGATTTTTATCAAGAATGTCTTGGTACATTTGTCCATTCATCCTTCCATCAATTGTTTTAAGTTTGCCAGTGCTGTATGTTGAAAAACAGCAACACACCATGATTTTCCCACTTCCAAATTTCACTGTTGGCATGTTGTTTTTGGGGGTGATATGTAGTGCCTTTTGGTTTCCAAACAATGTGTGTATTATGGCATCCAAAGAGTTCAATTTTGGTCTCATCTGACCAGACTATATTACTCTCAGTATTTCACAGGTTTGTGTAAATGTTGTTCAGCAATCTTTAAATGCACTTGAACATGCTTTTTGTTCAGCAACGGGGTCTTGATAGGTGAGCACACTTACAGGCCATGAAGTTTGAGTGCATTACTTATTTTCTTTTAAACAATTGTACCTGCTCATTACAGGTCTTTCTGTAGCTCTCCAAAGGTAGTCTTTGGCTTCTTTTGGATCTTCTGATAATTTTACTCTGTCTGAAACCTTGTGGGGAGCACCTGGTAATGGCCGGTTTATGGTGAAATTATGTTCTTTTTACTTCCAAATTATGGCCCAAACTGTGCTCACTGGAACTTTCAGTAGTTTAAAAATTTTTCTTTAATCCATGCTATCAGTATGTTTTGCAACAATAAGGTTGCAAAAGTCTTGATCCCGCTCATTGGTTTAACCCATCATGAGATGTTTTTTGGGTGCCATTTTGGTAATGAGACACCTGTTTTTAGGCCATTAGCTGAATTTGTTGATATTTTTCACTAAGTGGCAGGATTGCATTCTAATTACAGATAGATTTCAGCTGGTGTCACAATGTACCATGGCTTTTTGCACCTCTTTCTTCATATAGTCAATACTTTTTTCCTTGTGCCATTTCTTACTATTACACACACAACTTAATTTATGGATATCTATGGTTTGATTTCTTTCCCTGTGTGGATTGGATGGGTTATTACTGACATGCGGTGAGAATTTCATATAAGTAGCACCTTTAGAAATATATTAACTTAGAAAAAAGGGGACATGTTCAATACTTATGTCACACGTTGTATAGAAAAGTTACTTTAGTAAGTAAAGTAATAATTTCTGTATACTTTACAATGTACTTTTTTTCACTTACATCTATTTTTTTTAGATGTTTTGTAACATCCATATTACACTAACAGCAGTGATGTTACTATAGTGATCATATTAGATAGTAATGCCCAGGTATGGAAGATGCTTTTTGTAATTATCATGTAATAACTACATCTGTACCTGGTTTTTCCTGATTAGTCAAAAAATTCAGAAAGATTCCCCACCTTTTCTTGACATATTTTGGACTCATGCGCATGACTATTTCTGCGATCTGAGTTCCATCTGTTAATAAAATGGACAACACTCGGACCAATGTTATTCAATTGCAGATGAGCGATTTGGTTTTTTTTCACTGACCAATTTGACATGTGAATAAATATCACAGGATCCGAGCATCAAAAGGCAGTCGCCCATCAAGTGGCAATCGCCCATTCAATTCTGTGCGGGAAAAAATGGACCACAGTCACATGACATCTGAGTGCAGGTCGATTTTCACAAATGTACAGAATGAGGAAGGTGGAGAAACATTTTTTTTTTTTTTTTTTTCATTTCCATCTTTGAGAAATTCCTGAAACTCTGAGTAGAGTGTGATTAGCGTAATCGGACCATTTTTCTCTGATAGAGAGAAAACTGTTATGTACACCTACCCTGACTCCTATCACAGTGTGTATAGCTGCTGTGTACCCAGTCCTTTATTAACTATCCTCTCCTTTTGTCGTTGATAGAGTGCAAATGTAACGATCATGCTGACAGCTGTCGTTTTGACATGGATGTGTGGCTGGCATCAGGCAACCGAAGTGGAGGGGCATGCAATAACTGTCAGCACAATACAGAAGGGATACACTGCGAGAAGTGTAAGCCAGGATTCTTCCGAGATTTAAAGATCCCATTCTCCGCACCAGATGCCTGCAAAGGTACAGCAAATAGTATTTTATTGTATGCATGAGTAAGTAGAACACTAAAGGGGGCTTTACACGCTATGACCTCGCTAATGCGAACTCGTTGGGGTCACAGAATTGAGGACGCACATCCGGCCGCAAAAATGTGCAAAATCGCTCATCGGTGACACGGGGGTCCATTCTCAAATATCATTACTGCAGCAGTAACGAGGTTGTTCCTCGTTCCTGCGGAGCACACATCGCTCCGTGTGACACCGCAGGAACGAGGAAGCTGTCCTTACCTGCCTCCAGGCCGCTATGCGGAAGGAAGGAGGTGGGCGGGATGTTATGTCCCGCTCATCTCCGCCCCTCCGCTTCTATTGGGTGGCCGCTCAGTGACGTCCCTGTGACGCCGCACGGACCGCCCCCTTAGAAAGGAGGCGGTTCGCCGGTCACAGCGACGTCGCCGGGCAGGTATGTGTGACGGGTCTGGGCGATGTTGTGCGGCACGGGCAGCGATTTGCCCGTGTCGCACAACAGATGGTGGCGGGCACGCACACTAGCGATATCGGGACCGATCTCGCAGTGTGTAAAGCGGCCTTAAGGCAACATTCACACATTCAGTATTTGGTCAGTTCAGTTTTTTACCTCAGTATTTATAAGCCAAAATCAGGAATGGAACCATCAGAAGAAAAGTATAATAGACATACAAGCATCACTTCTTTTCTTTCTTACCCACTCCTGGTTTTGGCTTACAAATTCTGATGTAAAATACTGAATGTGTGAATGTGGACTAAAAGTTCTTCAAATCCTCTGTGCTGTCCAACTCACACTGATACAGTTCTCATTGTGGATATGCTTCAATCCAGCTGTCATTTGTAAAATAAACCTTGTGAAAGCTATATCTAGTTGCATGTGTCTAATTCATTGTTAATCTAATTTATGATAATTTGGCCCTAAGGCCATTGGTGTGTTTTGGTCTGTCTTTTGCATCCAGTGTTTGTAATGCTAAGATTTTTTTTCTGGATGGAGAATATGCTCCATTTTACAGTACCAGCAGCGTGCATGGGATTTTAAAAAATCTTACATTTTTTTTTTTATCTGCAAAAGATTTGCATTGCAATTTATACTGCGGACATTCACTGTTATAGCTGAAACTGCAGCAATAGCCACACAATTTAGGGCAAATATTGCTGCTGCAATTTGCTGTGATAATGCCGCCACAAATCCATCCAGTGTGCTGTACTCTAAAACCAGGAGTGCTACAATAACAAAGATCTAAGGGGAAAACTTTTCTCCTTGCGGAGACTGTCAAATTAATCTGGCTGTCAGTGGTGAGGAGTCTTATAGCTGCAATACTCCTCAAGAAAGGAGCATTGCAGCTATAAGGCTATGTGCGCACTAGGCCGTATTACCCGCGGATTTACCTGCGGATTTGCTGCGGAAATTTCTTGAGAAAGGTGTGAAATCTTTCTGCAGACATTTCCCAGCAAAACCTATAGGAACAAAAAATAGCTGTGCGCACGCTGCGGATTTTTCTTGAGAAAATGAGCATGTCCATTATTTTCCGCAGGTACCTGCGGTATACCCCCGGAATTTCACTCCATTCACTGTAATGTTATCGCGAAATTCCGGGGCTATACCGCAGGTAGCAAATGATGTGCGGTATACCCCCGGTATAGGCGCGATTTACCTGCGGTAATGCTCATCGCTCCCTGCGGTTTTGCAGGGACTGATGTCATTATGCCAGGAAGAGGAGGCGGAGTAGAGTAAACACAGACATCACACTCCCTGGACGCCGCACAGAAGCACTTCCATGTGACGTCCGGCGGGTGCCCGTGCAGTCTGTGTCCCTCTGCAGCCCCGCCGCTGCCTGCCCTGCAGTGTGTCAGTGTCTGCCCGCAATGTGTCAGTGTCTGCCCGCAGTATCAGCGGCTTGTCACCCTGCAGCACAGGCAGACACTGACAGTCAGCAGTGCGTGCAGCCGCGGGGATGCCGAGCGCTGTTGTCAGGAGGTGAGATGAGATCATTACCTGCTGTGACAATCTCCTGCCTGCTGACGTCACCGCGGTCACTGCTGTCTATGCCCATCTCGCGAGCGGCCCGAGACTGTCACTAGTGGTGACGTCACGGGCTCTCGCGATACTGCTGACAACGCGGCGGGCATAGAAGTCAGTGACAGCGCTGATGGCAGGACTGTAGGAGATCATCACAGCAGGTAATGATCTCATCTATCCTCCTGACAGCAGCGCTAGTCATCCCCTGCAGTGACCTGGGCTATTGATGTTAGCTCAGGTCACTGCATTGCTCTCCCAGCCAATGGGGAACATTCTGTTCTTCATGGACTGGGACAGTGACTATGGTATGGATCGCCGTGGGACGCCCCCCCCCCTCCTTATTGGATTACGCCGGACGTGGAATTGATTGTTCTTATCAATAAATTGGTGAAAGAGGGAATGTGGGGAGTGTTTTTTTTTTTTCAAATACAACTTTTTTGTTGTCTATTTTATATTTCTTACTGACTGGGTTTGTGATGTCAGGTATCTGATAGACGCATGACATCACTAACCCCAGGGCTTGATGCCAGGTGACATTACACATCTGGCATCAACCCCATATATTACCTCGTTTGCCACCGCACCAGGGCAACGGGATGAGTTGGGGCGAAGCGCCAGGATTGGCACGTCTAATGGATGCGCCACTTCTGGGGCGGCTGCAGCCTGCTACTTTTAGGCTGGGGAGTGTCCAATAACAGTGCACCTCCCTAGTCTGAGAATATCAGACCCCAGTTGTCCGCTTTACCTTGGCTGGTGATCCAATTTGGGAGGGACCCCACGTTTTTTGTTTTAAATTATTTAATGTAAAATAACAGCGTGGGGTGCCCTCTGTTTTTGATTACCAGCCAAGGTGAAGCTGCCAGCTGTGGTCTGCAGGCTGCAGCCGTCTGCTTTACCCTAGCTGGCTACAAAAATAGGGGGAACCCCACGTCATTTTTTTTTTTAATTATTTATTTTTTGGCTAAATACAAGGCTAGGCATATTAGATATAATAGAATGCAGGAATTCATAGTATATAACGATTATTAATAAATGACCAAAGTCACCATAACAGCATTACTAAAGAAAATTTGACTCAGTCTATAATTTCTATAGGATATCAATAAAGGCATCAATGCACATAATTGTTGAAAAAGTATGACAATTTATTTATTAAGCGTGACACATGAAGGACATGCACAGACATTAGTGATTTAAAAACAGCACAGCAGCAAATTGGGTGATGTGACAATGGATGGGGCTTGTTACATATTGCATATTGCACATGGGAGCTCTATAAGAAAAAGTACTGTGATATCAGCGATGAAGGATAAATGGAGACCTGTATACTGGTCTATAAGGGGTTAAATAACCTCTGACCACAGTGGATTGCAAATATATGACACATAAGAAAGCATCAGGGACTGGTCAATTAATAGATAATGATAACAGCTATCAAGCAGATAATTATAATGCCAGTTTTCCGACGAAGCCCGAAGCAATATGTAACAAGCCCCATCCATTGTCACATCACCCAATTTGCTGCTGTGTTGTTTTTAAATCACTAATGTCTGTGCATGTCCTTCATGTGTCACGCTTAATAAATAAATTGTCATACTTTCTCAACAATTATGTGCATTGATGCCTTTATTGATATCCTATAGAAATTATAGACGGAGTCAAATTTTCTTTAGTAATACAAGGCTAGGCACCCTTTAGTGCCACATGAAAGTCACTAAAGGGTGCCAGCTTAGAATATGCAGGGGGGTGGGACATTATATAGGTCTTTCTCATCTATCTATCTATCTCTCTATCTATCCATCTTTCCCTCTATCCATTATCTGTCTATCGATTATCTATCTATTATCTATATTATTTATTTCTGTTCAGCATAAAAAAACCGCAGGAACCAACCTGCGGAAAAACCGCGGCAAAATTGCGGCAAAAACGCATGCGTTTTTCCCGCGGATTTGGTGCGGTTTTTTACCTCCCAGAAGTTTCTCAAGAAATTTTCTTGAGAAAAATCACTTTTCTAGTGCGCACATAGCCTAAGACTTCTCACCACTGACAGCCAGATTGGTTTGTCAGTCTCCGCAAGGAGAAGAGCTTTCCCCTTAGACCCCAGTAGAGCTTCTCATACTGCCAGATCAGATCTCATACTTTGCACTGATGAGGGACAATCATCCCAAAACACTGTCTGCAAATTGAGGTTCTGATCTGGCATAAATCCTAGGTCATATGAAAAGGCTAGTTAAAGGGCCACTTTTGACTTTTGTGTGATTGCTACCTCCAATAGGTGGCACTAGAGTTCATCTCCTTCCTCCCTGAAGAGATAATTTGAACATTAACAAAGAATAATAAGAACAGAAAGATTTGTGCTCCATTTTCTTTTGAACCCACTGCTTCCAAATGTAGATTTTGAATGTACGGTATTTATTTTTATTAATTAACTTCTTTGTGTGCATGTTCTGTGATGGGAAAAAAAGGTAATCGAGCTGTGGCAATAAAACACTTGCGTTTTACTCTTAAGAAACAGAATAAGTAAACATTGGCAAAGGTTAGTCCATGTATAAAATACTGGGTTGTTCTTGTAGACTACCTCACATGTTGTGCAGTGTGCAGGTGTCTGGCACGCCTGCAGAAAGGTGGAAGAAAATGTTACTAGCATGAATAGTCAGGTGTTGGAGCCAAGGTAAACAGAGACAGAATACAGACGTGTTGGAAAGATTGCATAAGTTTTAAATAGCTCAGACCTTTCAAATAATGCATTGTAACTTTCCTAAGCTGGAAGTAATGCTTGGACTGAATTACCTAGTGCAAAGTTAATTGGTTACAATAACAACTGAAGTGAAATCATATCAGAGGACACATGTTGAAATGATTTCTTTTTAATCTGTACACAATTAAATTGGTATTCTCCTCTTGTACATTTTAAAGGGAACCTGATTCAAGCTGATTGAACTGCAGACAACAGGAATCACAGCCTGGCTGAACGATTGCATAAAGTTACATGTGTCTTTAAAACGTTCTGATGTTTCATTGAAAATATAGCTTGAAGATCATAGCTGGAGGCAAGACTTATCTAGCTTTCTGTTTGAGTAAAAAATGTATCTGACTATAATCATGCAGCCAGGTACTGATTCTGCATTTGGGCTGCGTGAATCGAATGATGTATAGCGGGCTCTACACACTACAATATATCTAACGATGTGTCGGCGGGGTCACGTCGTAAGTGACGCACATCCGGCATCGTTAGTGTTGTTGTAGCGTTTGAAACCTACGTGCGACTCAGATTGTACGATAAACCGTTGGTCGCATACACGTCGTTCAATTTCTAAAAATTGAACGTCCAGTTGTTCAATGTTCCCGAGGCAGCACACATCGCTCCGTGTGACACCCCCGGAACGATGAACACAGCTTACCTGCGTCCCGCGGCTCCCGCCGGCTGTGCGGAAGGAAGGAGGTGGGCAGGATGTTTACGTCCCGCTCATCTCCGCCCCTCCGCTTCTATTGGCCGGCTATCGTGTGACGTCGCTGTGACGCCGAACGTCCCTCCCACTCCACGAAGTGGATGTTCGCCGCCCACAGCGAGGTCGTATGGAAGGTAAGTACGTGTGACGGGGGTTACTCGTATGTGCGACACGGGCAACAAATTGCTCGAGCCGCACAATCGATGGGGGCGGGTGCGATCGCATACGAGATCGCATAGGAAATTGAAACGTGTAAAGCAGCGTTATTCGCTTTAAGGCATATATATATATATATATATATATATATATATATATATGAAATACCATACCTTTTATAGTATAAGTTCCATAATACAATATAATCCCACCAATGAGACTTGTACCTGAAGATTGGGGCCCTGATGCGGCACCATTGTTTGCAAAGTGGTTGGAGTTCCCATTTATTTTTATAAACCGTAGATAAAGAAGTGAAGGGGTTAACACCTCGCTGTCAGGGTCATAGATCAGACAGAGGTTATTTTATTACTAGAAGGTGGCCCGATTCTACGCATCGGGTATTCTAGAATTTACGTATTGTGTAGTTAATGTATGATTTTTGTTTTATTTATATATATATATATATATATATAGATGTTGTTGTCTGTAGTTACCAAGTGTTTGTGTAGGGGCTGTACATGTTCTGGGTGTTGTCTGGGTGTGGCGGGGGGTGAGAGCGGTGTTGTTTGTGTGTTGCGTTGTGTGTCGTTATTTGTGGAGCGCTGTGTGTCTGTATCATTGTGTATGTTTGTTGCGCGGTTTGTGTGGGGTGTGTGTGTGTGTTTTGGGGGGAGGTATGTTTTGTGCAATGTGTGTGTTGTGCGGTATGTGTGTATATTTGTGTGTGCCGCGGTGTTTGTGTGTTGGGTGTTGTGTGTGTGCGGCGTTATCTGTGTGTGTGGGTGTCTGTGTAGGGCAGTGTTTGTGGTTCCCAGTGTGTGTGTGGTGTGTTGTGCAGTGCGTGTGTGGCAGTGTGTGTGTGTGTTTTGGGGGGAGGTGTGCACCCCCCATCGTGCTCCATCCCCCATGCTGCGCACCCCCCATCGTGCTCCATCCCCACTCCCCATCGTGCTCCATCCCCCATGCTGCGCACCCCCCATCGTGCTCCATCCCCCATGCTGCACACTCCCCATAGTGCTCCATCCCCCATGCTGCGCATTCCCCATCGTGCTCCATCCCCCATGCTGCGTACTCCCAAACGTGCTCCATCCCCCATGCTGCGCATTCCCCATCGTGCTCTATCCCCCATGCTGCGCACTCCCAAACGTGCTCCATCACCCATGCTGCGCACTCCCCATCGTGCTCCATCCCCATGCTGCGCACCCCCCATCGTGCTCCATCCCCCATGCTGCGCACTCCCAATCGTGCTCCATCTCCCATGCTGCGCACCCTCCATCGTGCTCCATCCCCCATGCTGCGCACCCTCCATCATGCTCCATCCCCCATGCTTCACACTCCCCATCGTGCTCCATCCCCCATGCTGCGCACCCCCCATCGTGCTCCATCCCCCATGCTGCGCACCCCCCATCGTGCTCCACAGTCACACATCAGACTGTAAACACGCACACATTTGATCGCATACACTCACACAAACACCCCACTTCTCCCTGTGCCCACCGGTGGGCGGTCCCAGCAGCTGTGCTGCACGCCGTGCTCCTCTGCCGACACTCACAGATGCGATCGCATACACTCACACACACACACTCACACATCAGAACACACTCGCACACATCCGATCGCATACACTCACACACACACACACTGACGATATCGCACATACGCGCTGACACAATCACAACATCCGGAGATACCACATGCTTCCGGCCATGGGATCCTCCGGCAGGTCCTGGAAGGTCACTGCACAGTATCGCCGCCGAGAAGCAAGCGATATCACGGGATGTTGTGAGTATGTGGATGCGATCTGATGTGTGTGTGAGGTGTGTGTGAGAGTGAGTGTGATCTGATGTGTGTGTGTGTGTGTCTGTTCTTATGTGTGTGCGTGTGTGTGTGTTCCGCCGCTGCAGGACCTTGATGCGCTCACCTCGGGGTGAGAGGCCATTCCGTGTGGGGGGCGGAGCCTGGGCGAGCGGCCAATCCGTGCGGGGGGGCGGTGCCGAGGCGAGGCAAGCGGCCAATCCGTGTAGGGGGGAGGAGCCGAGGCGAGCGGCCAATCCGTGAAGCCGAGCGGCCAATCCGTGCGGGGGGGCGGGGCCATGGTGAGCCCAGCAGCCAATCCGCTGTTTGTCACCGTAAGGACATGGCCAATCCGTGCGGGGGGGGCGGACCCGAGGCGAGGCGAGCGGGCAATCCATGCGGGGGGGAGGAGCCGAGGCGAGTGGCCAATCCGTGTGGGGGGGTGGGGCCATTGCGAGCCCAGCGGCCAATCCGCTGTTTGTCACTGTAAGGACATGTCACGGTAAGGACACAATTTTGGCGCAAAACAGACAGACAGACAGAATAAGGCAATTATATATATAGATGCATTTCAGAGGCTATTCCTCCTTCCTCAAGACAAATCACAACTTGTGATTTGTCTTGAGGAAGGAGGCATAGCCTCCGAAACACGTAATAATATCATCTTCAATAATCTGTCTGATCCATGACCCTGACAGCGCGATGCTAACCCCTTCACGTCTTTATCTACAGTTTATCCATCGTACTGGGACTGCGGCAGTTGAAGATTTTTAAACTTGTACTGTGGTTGTGATTGTTCATAACTAGTGATGAGCGAGTACTAAAAAGCTCGGGTGCTCGAGGCTCGGGCCGAGCATCCCAAGATACTCGTGTACTCGGCCCGAGCACCGAGCCCAATGTTATCCTATGGGAGACCCGAGTATTTTTATGAAATGACCCCTGGCAGCATGTAGAAACCATAAAAATGTCACAAAAGTCTCAGAAGAGTGCTCAAATGACATGGCAACAGCATGGGGAAGACCCCTTGAAGCATTTATCACTCAAAAGTCACAGCTGTGAACAATTTTGTCCGAGTTTTACGCCATTTTTACAGACTCACCAGAAAACCTTCCAAAATGACACCAAAATGAATTTTCATGGCGGAAATGTTAAGGGCACATACCCAATAGTGAGATAGAGCTGGTGTATGTTACTTTTTGAGATTAATACATGAAAGATTTTACGTAAAACATTGTGTGGCACTCTGATGTCCAAAACGCACGTTTTGTGCTTTTTACTAGTGATGTCGGTCATTTTTTTTTTCATTCTATCTCCCGTCGGTCGGTCTCGCTCTATCTGTCTCTCTCTGTCTTGTCTGTCCCCCTCTCACAGTCTGTCGGTCATTCTCCCCCCTCTCTCTTACTTACCGTTCCCCGATCACTGCCGCTGCGCTGCACAGCTGTTCACTAAACTCCGGCGGCTTTTCCTCTTTTGAAAAAGCCGGCCGCTCATTAAACAATCTCGTATTCCCTGCTTTCCTGCTTTTCGGCGCCTATGATTGGTTGCAGTGAGACACGCCCCCACGCTGAGTGACAGGTGTCTCACTGCACCCAAACACAGCAGCCGGTGGGCGAGTCTATACTGTGCAGTGAAATAAATAATTAAATAATTTAAAAAAACGGCGTGCGGTCCCTCCAATTTTAATACCAGCCAGATAAAGCCATACGGCTGAAGGCTGGTATTCTCAGGATGGGGAGCTCCACGTTATGGGGAGCCCCCCAGCCTAACAATATCAGCCAACAGCCGACTAGGGTAAATCGGGAAGAGCCGGGTACAGTCCCAGAAATGTCGCATCTAATGTATGCGGCAATTCTGGGCGGCTGCTGACTGATATTGTTAGGGTGGGGGGCTCCCCATAACGTGGAGCTCCCCATCCTGAGAATACCAGCCTTCAGCTGTATGGCTTTATCTGGCTGGTATTAAAATTGGGGGGGACCGCACGCCGTTTTTTTTAATTTATTTATTTATTTTACTGCACTGTATAGACACCCCCACCGGCTGCTGTGATTGGGTGCAGTGAGACACCTGTCACTCAGCGTGGCGGCGTGTCTCACTGCAACCAATCATAGGCGCCTGTGGGCGTGGAAAGCAGGGAATATGAGATGGCTGTGTGCAGAGCACAGCGCGCCCGCCGATATAAAGGCTCGGTCACGCTGTGCAGGCCGGCAAATCACTGCAATTCCACAACTAACAGGGCTGTGGCATTGCAGTGGTCTGCCAGCCAATCCCTGCATGAGGGCTGGCTCTCAAAAGAGCGCCAACATGCAAAGATGAAGACCACGAGTACAGCACGAGTATCGTGAAATTACTCGTTACCCGCCGAGTAGCCCGAGTACAGTGATACTCGTGCGAGTACCGAGTAGTAACAAGCATACTCGCTCATCACTATTCATAACCCATCTACGTGAGCAATTCCCTGTTTTACATCTCTCTATTCCACAAGGATAAGACCCATGTTGTGCCTTTGTCATTTTCAGTAATTTGTCATTCATATATATAAGAATTCCAACCACCTTTCCACTAAAAACAAGAGGACCTGGTTCTTGAGAAAAGGGGTCCTCATTGTGGGACTTACATCTATCATACATTCATAACATGGATAGAATATATATCTACAAGAAGAGAATAAACCTTTAACCTTACTTTTTTCTGCATACATATTAATGTAATATCAGGTTAATGCTGTTTTCACCTGAAAAGAATAAAACAAAGCAGAAAACTTTACTACAAGCTAAGTATCATAAGTGAAGTTTTTTTGCATCGTTTATGGTTTGTTTGGGGGTTTTTGCTAGCATCATCCGAAAGTAGAACAATAGAATTTAACAGTCACTATCTATAGTACAGGTCAAATTTCTCAACACAACCTGTTTATGTAATTTATTTCTTTGCTCTTATTGGAGTGTGCACATTGTACATTCTAACTGAAGGCAACAAAACTACAAGGGGACGAATATAGAAACTGGAGGTAAAATAAATGCATGTGAAAAATCTGAATGTGTGTTAAACTTTAAATTACTCAAAGTACCTCCTTTTAGTTTTATTTCAGTTTTACACCCCTTTGGCATTGTCTCAAGCTTGCTCCATCAGGTAGTTGCCTGGAATGGCTTTCTAACAGCCTTTTAGTTAAAAAAAAATAGGACTGGGCACTTGTTGGCTGTTTTGCCTTGTGTGGACCGACTCATCCTAAACCATCTCAGTTGGATGATATTGAGTGATAGTGGAGGCCATGTCCTGATGCAGCTTGCCATTCCTCCCTTTTTTGGCCACATTGCCTTTATAACCTGCAGATGTGGTTTGGGTCATTGTCCTTTTGGAACACAAATGATGGTTACACTAAGTGCAAACCAGATGGAATACCATGTTGTTGCAGAGTGCTGTGGTAGCTGTGAAATAAATCACCAGCAGTGTCACCAGTAAAACATCGCCATAGTAAGAGAGCTGTGCAGTCTGTGGAAGGCTGCACTAATAAGTGCAAAAGGTTCGTCTCCTTTAAAATAAAAAAAAGCTTATACTCCCTTCTCGTGCTGGTGCCATCCCAGCAGGGTCAGTACTCATTCTCCCAGGGCTCAAATGAGGTTGTTACACCACACGAGCTCTGCGCCCAGTCAGTGCAAGATTCACTGTCCCCGTCTTTGGACATATACGGTAAGTAATCAAGAGGAAGTGTGAGATGTGGCTGGTCTCACTTCCTTTTGATTACTTGTAAGTCCGAAGGCAGGGATTGTGAATCCAGCACTTATTTGGTGCAGGGGGTCACGTGACATAACAAACTCAAGTGGGCTCCCCAATTCATCCGTCAGTTAACAAGCTCTGATGACCACTTCCACTAGGATTGTTACGTTTTTCACCATAAAATACCAACAAAAGTAAAAAAAAAAAAAAAAAAGTGGTGTACTTTAGGGGTGAGGCGTAACAGGAAGTGCAGTTTCAAAGTTAAATATAGAATCATTCATTGTTTTTACACAATACAAGGGACAAATATTTAACCCTGACATCCTACATGTCAGACCCAGGGATAGTCATGCAAACTATTATAGCTTAACTATATTGGGGCTCTTACATTTCAGTTAAAGTTGACCACAATATCCTAATGCAAACTAAACAAACCCCATTATAGATAGCGATACATCAGATGTTTTTTGTGTCCATCATGGGTTTTTTTTTAACTTCGTTTTATTAACAATTTCAAACATGGTACAACTGACATTTGCCATATAAAAATAGCTCAGTATATAGATACGGTAGTAATATTTGAATATAACAATGAACAGTCATATAAAGTCCATAATGTCTTTAGCACTTAAGATAGAACAATGTTATTATCCATACTTGTTATCATTTGCACATATATCTAATTTTATATTGAGCATAAGAACAGCTCTAACTATCAGCATGACCATATTTTGAAAACAAGATAGAAAGAGGAATAGAAAAAGGAAGAAAGAAAGAACAACAGCAGCCACATTGCATTATTATATCTCAATATACCATTGGACAGTGTTTCATATCCCAACATCTAACGGGAACCACCATTTTCCACATAATCTCCCTCAAACCTCCCCAAGTGTGTCTGGAGAAGAATTCCACAAACCACAGATTTTGTTAAATTTTCCCGGGCACCCCCTATTATAATATACCACCCGCTCATAGACTATGGTTGCATTGACTAGTTTAACCCAGGACCGCACAGTTGGATTCGAATCTCCCATCCACCTCAGAGCTATTAATTTCCTAGCCAGAAACAATGCCTCTCTGAGGAATATTGTCACGTAATGATCCCAGGACTCTTCCTCCACCACCCCAAACAGGCATATCAAAGGGTCACACAAAACAGGAATCGACACAATCGATGTCAGCAGATATGTCACTCCCCCGCCAGTACGAAGATATATTGGGACAGCTCCAAATCATATGTATGAAATTTGCCCCTGAGAGATGACACCTGGGGCACTCCAATGTACGAGAACGGCCCATACTAAATAATCGAGTTGGAGTAAGGTATGCCTGGTGGACAATGTAGCATTGAATCAACTTATTAACCGAAGGGGATACCGCAGATTCCAATATCTCTTCCCATTCCTCTCCCTGTAGAGAGGGAATTAGAGATTTCCATCTATCCTGGGCTGGCAAAGGGTCCGACTCCACCCCCACCGACAACAGGTAAGTATATATAGCTGAGATTAGGCCTCGAGGTCCTTGTGATTTTAGAATACCTATCATAGGAAGTGATATCAATTTCCTCACTCCAATTTTCTGTATGTGGGATTGAATTGCTGTGCGAATCTGCAGGTATCTAAAAAAAACTGTGATCTTGGAACATTATATTCAATCTGGACTTGTTCAAAGGACTTGAAGGTTGTGGTTCCCGGGACAAAAAGATCACCTAATGCATTGACGCTGTGAGTGGCCCAGAATTGCGCCGAGGGGTGATCTCTCAGAGTATGGAAGTGGCTATTCCCCCATAATGGGAGTTCCGCCACCACCTTTTCGAAGTGTACCACCCTCTTGGCTTGTCGCCAGACTAATCTTGCCAACCTGAGGAGGGGTAATTGCTGTGGTGTTCTCAGTCCATCTGATTCCAGAAAACCCACTAAAAAATCAGTCCTAGCCGCGTGTGCCAAGTGACTCTCAGAGTTTGGCAGCTGACATCCAGGCATCCAAGTCTCTAGTGCCCTAAGCTGTTGAGGTAGTAGAGGAAGAACTCCGGTAAAGCCATCCCTCCCAGTCTTTTGGATCTCTGTAAAATGGATAACCGAAGTTTGGTTCTGGATTTCCCCCATATGAAAGAGGTAGTAAGCGAGTTCAACATTAAGAAGAAGGATTTGGGTACTGATACTGCACTATGTTGTAGTGTATAGCTAACTTTGGAAGTAATATCATTTTGATTAAATTTATTCTGCCAACCACTGACAGGGGTAGCTTGCTCCACAAGTTATATTTAAGTTTAACGTGCTCCAGAAGTGGTGTTATACTCGTCTGCAGGTCTAGTGTATGGTCTTTCTGTATGTGTATTCCCAGGTATTTAAAGCTATTTACCACTTGTAGAGGTGACCTACCCTCCATTGAAATTCCAGACCCATGCATTAATGGCATCAAAGCCGACTTATCCCAGTTGATGCATAGTCCCGAAAACTCCCCAAATGTATCTATAGTGTCTATAACCACCGGTAGAGTCTCTTGCACTCAATCTAAGAAGACAACCATGTCATGTGTCCATCATGTTTGCAACAAAACTGATGGTGCTTCTGATGCCGAATTCATGAATAGATAGTGGTTCTGGTGACTTATTCATGTACTAATGATTGCTTTGGTGACGTATTCATGTAGTGATGATGGTTCTGGTGCTGTATTCATCACTAGAAACATCATCAGTATATACAAACAAAATAAAAATCATATTCACTACATAAATGAAACACCAGAGCCATCAATAGTATATAACTATGACACTGGAACCATCATCAGTAAAAAAATAAGTCTCTAGAACCATCATCAGTACATGCATATATTACAAGAACCCCCATCAGTACATTAATAATCACCAGAACCATCATCAGTAGATGAATACAAGAACCAATCTTACTTAGTACAAGAATCAATTGTAATATCAGGTCAGCACCATATATATCTGTAGAGCATGAACTTACAACTCCCAGCATCTCCATAACAATAGTAAGGAGATGGTAGGAGTTATTATCAGCCATCATCAGGCTGTAGGCCTTAAAGGAACCATAGTACTAATGAGACGTAGTCAGTATCAACAAATAAACATTTACACCTAGGGACCTTTTATATTATATCTTCTCTGATTGGCATCAATTTCTATATTTTCGCCTCCATCTTGTCCAGATATCATGATGAATTTTCACATCCACAGTTCATTTCTGTAGACTTCCATCTTGTCTGGTTTTCTGCAGCACATATCCACACGGTGCCCTTCAAAAAAAGAGTATTATTTTTATGCAGAGGGCATTTTAATATCTGTCCATACTGTGCCTTAAACAAGCCTCCTATGGTATATGGCCTCCACACTGTCTGTTTTAGGCCCGTTTCACACATCCGGCATTTCGCCGGATGCCAGATCCGGAACGCATGCAGTACAGTACATTCATTTACAGTGGAAGCGCGACACCATGCAGACAAATGCGGTTGTGCATGAAGCACACAACTGCATGGTGTCGCGTTTCCACTGTAAATGAATGTACTGTACTGCATGCGTGCCGGATCCGGCAAAATGCTGGATGTGTGAAACGGGCCTTAAAGAGAACCTGTCAGCAGGATTTTGCTAACTAAAGTTTAGACAGGGCCATATTGGCGCTGTTACACTGATTAAAATGATACCTGCAGTGAAGAAATACATTGCTTGTAATGACTTATACCATAAATTTTCTCTCTCCATGGTATTTTCCCTTACACACTGTCTCTATGCTGCTCCCAGTCATCCATTCCCCATGTATAAAGTATACCCTAAAGCGGGCTTTACACGGTGCGATATCGGTATCGATATCGCTAGAGAGCGTACCCGCCCCCGTCGGTTGTGCGTCAAGGACAAATCGCTGCTCATGTCGCACAACATCGCTTATACCCGTCACACGGACTTACCTTCCCTGCGACGTCACATGGCAGCCGTCCAATAGCAGAGGAGGGGCGGAGATGAGCAGCCGGAACATCCCGCCCACCTCCTTCCTTCCTCATTGCCGGTGGACGCAGGTAAGGAGATGTTCGTCGTTCCTGCGGTGTCACACATAGCGATGTGTGATGCCGCAGAAACGAGGAACAACCAGCGGCATGCACCACCAATGATATTATGAAAAGGAGCGACGTGTCAACGATCAACGATTTTTGACGTTTTTGCGATCGTTGATCGTCGCTCCTTGGTGTCACACACTGCGATGTTGCTAACGACGCCGGATGTGCGTCACTAACGATGTGACTCCGACGATATATTGTTAGCAATGTCGCAGCATGTAAAGCACCCTTTACTCTGCCCAACCATGCTGTCCTCTCCAAAATGTGTCCCATCCTCACACTGTCGTCTTACACAGTATGATGGTCACCACAGCTGCCCATATAGCATATCCACAACAGTCCCCTAATATACAGTATGATGTCTACAACAAACCCCTAGTATATAGTATGGTCACAACTACAACACCCATGTATAGTATGATAGCCCCTACAGCATCCCATAAGGTATTATGGAGACCGTAGTCACTGATACAGTATAATGGCCACCACAGCACCCCACACAGTATGATACCTACCACAACCCCCCAATATTCCAGCTCCTTATACAATATGTTCACCAAATGTCCCTATGCAGTATAACAATCCCCCATAGCACCCTATACAGTATGGTCACCATGGTCCCCAATATAAGGTCCCCTACAACTCCAATACAGTATGGTCACCACAAACACCGGTATATCCTCCACAGCCCTCTATGCAGTATGCTATACCTCTTAGCCCCTCTTCTGCTGTCCCCCACAGCCCCTCTGGAGCTGCCTCCACAGCCCCTGTTGTGATTGCCCACATTAATTGAAAAATTATGAAAAAAAGCCTATACTCAACAGATCACGGCTCCCCGTCCAGCACAGCCTCGCTTTCTTCTTCTATCTGGTACAGCAGTGAGCGCTGGATGATGTGATGTAGTGATGATATTGCGCTACCTAACATCCACTGCTTGTGCCCTCTCCAACAGGGCACAGGCTGGAAGTAGTCTGTGTTCTAATGGCGCTACCGGCGGACCAGGGAGCACATTTCAGCTCCTTTGCTTCTGTCATTGGTGGCGCTCACATCAATTTTATTCACGTGAGGTGGGAGTGACATCCAGTGCGCAGTTGTTGAGTATGGTGAGCAATGTTTGTGACTCCCTGTGCTTACATCCCTCCAGCCAGAAGAGGGTGCTAAGTGGCCACAGGCATTCAGCAATGTCACTTTCAAAATAAGCCTCTCCCCCTCAGCATAGGCAAAAGATAGCACCCTAGGCTGGTGCCTACCCTACCTACCCCTCGTTCCAGCACTGAATGTCAGACAGTGTCTTTGACATTGTTGCTACCATTACCTATTTTCTGGCATTATTAATGCAATTTTTTTTCCTTCATGTGCTCATTTCACACAGACACATTATAGCCTCAGATATATTCTAGCCAAAAAGTTAACAATATGTAAAGCACTTAAAGTCCTGACTTGTGAAGCGTAAGAGTGCACACCTCTTGGTGGATAATCCCAGACAGACCACCATATAAGAGCAGAAATATAGAAGAAGAAGGCAGCACTCCAAATTTGTTCCAAAAGATGTGTTGACTAGTGATGGGCAGACTCGCAGATAACCAGGACTGGCAGGTCTAACCAAGTTAAAAAAACAAAACAAATGGTTCCTCCTCAGGATTGGTCCCGATTATCTGGCCGAAAGCTGGTCCCCATATAAGTCTATGGGGACCAGAATGTGGCGATTTAAAAATGGTCGTAGAAGGGATAGGGGGATAGGAGCAAGCAGGCTGTACTTACTGTGGCTCCGGTGCGGCTGTAACTGCTTCCAGGATGCTAATTCTCTTCCAGGGCTGTTGATTTACCTTCATTCCATATGCACTGCTTTCTCTGCCCACCGGTGTCTGTGATTGGTTGCAGTCAGACACACCCCCACCATGAGTGTTAGCTGACTGCTTCCAATCACGAACGCTATGTGCATCTACTGTGGTATAAAAATAAATAACTAAAATATTTAGCGTAGGGTCCCCCCATATTATGATGCCCAGCACATATAAAACCTGCGGGTACAGGCTGCAGCCCCCAGCCGTGCTCTTATCTTGGGTGTGTATCAAAATAAGAGGAACCACATACCGCTTGCTTTTTTTTAAAAATTATTTAAATAATTTAAAAAAACGCGTGCGGTCCCCCCAATTTTGATACCCTGCCATGATAAAGCCCACCAGCTGGGGGCTGGTATTCTCAGGCTGGGGAAACCCATGGTTATTGGGCCCCAATCCAGCCTAAAAATAGCGCAGTCTACAGTGGCCCAGAATTGTCACATCCATTAGATACCACAATCCCACCACTTTACCCACCTCTTCCCGATTGGCCTGGTTCAGTGGCAATTAGAGTAATAAGGGGTTAATGTCAGCTTACAGCTGCCGCTAAAACTTGGATTAGTAATGGGAGAGGTCTATGAAACCCCTCATTACTAATCTGTAAGTGGAAAAAAAATAAACAGAAACATCGAAAGAATACTTTATTTGAAATAAAAGACAAAAAAGCACCCACTTTCACCACTTTATTAACCCCCAAAACACCTCCGACATAATCCATATGAACTCCCACAACGATTCCAGCTCTGCTTCATTACTGAAGGCAAAGAGCACGATCATGGAACATGACTGCCTGCTGTGGATGACAGACAGAGATTGAGCAGCGATCAGCAGTGAGGTCACTTAGGTAAGTTATGGTCACAGCAGTAGGTTCCCACGTTCCTCCACCTGTGACCGCATGTAACCTCACCTCAGAGTACCTCAATGAACTCCGTGACCTCACCTCAGTTGAAGTCCCTGAGATTAATGAAGTCACCTGTTTGTGTTAGTCTTCAGTGTTTGGTGTTATTTACTTTCACTTACAGACTAGTAATAGGGGTATCCTAGATGCCTCCCATTACTAATCTAGGCCTTTGTGGTAGCTGTGAGCTGCGA
Organism: Anomaloglossus baeobatrachus; assembly: GCF_048569485.1. Classification (NCBI taxonomy): domain Eukaryota; kingdom Metazoa; phylum Chordata; class Amphibia; order Anura; family Aromobatidae; genus Anomaloglossus; species Anomaloglossus baeobatrachus. Next base: position 266,567,862 of record NC_134356.1, on the reverse strand, counting down.
TTAATCCCGTATTACCCCAATTGCCACCGCACGAGGGCAGTCGGAAAGAGCCAGGTAAAGTGCTGGGATTTTCGCATCTAATGGATTTTTAGGCTGGGGGGCCCAATAGCCATGGGTCTCGACAGCCTGAGAATACCAGCCCCCAGCTGTCAGGCTTTATTATGGCTGGGCATCAAAATTGGGGAGGGGGGGGACTTCACACTGTTTTTTATTATTATTTATTTAAATAATTCAATAAATAAATATATAGAAGCCGCGTGCAGGTCCTTTTTATTTTGATATACAGTCACGATAAGCGCATGGCTGGGGGCTGCAGCCTGTAGATGTATGCTTTAACTGTGCTGGTTATCATAATATGGAGACCCCTATGTCAATTGTTTGTTTTTATTATTTATTTATTTTTACTGTCCCCTTAGACCGCGCCTGTGATTGGAAGCATCAGACACACTGTCACTCAGCGTAGGAGCGTGCCTGACTGCAACCAGTCACAGACTCCAGTTGGTGGGGAAAGCAGTGCATATGCAATGAAGGTAATGAGCGGCCCCATAAGTGAATGAGTGAGCAGGGAGCAGTTACAGTCGCGCCGGAGCCTCGGTAAGTATAACACGCTTGCTTTATTATTTTTTTTCTTTCTTTTTCATTTTATTTTTTTGTATTACCAGAGTGCCGGTACCAGATCAATACCCGGAATTGCCTGAGAGTTCCGGGCCCAGTACTCGGGTACTTTTGAACCTTTGCGGGTCTAAACTTTTACAGTCTGGGTCCACCCATCACTAGTGTTGATCGCTTGAGAAAGGCTAATGTAGCCAAAATGTTGCATGGTATACTAAAACTACATTTCCATAATGACTATTTGGTGAGTTTTTGATGTTGCAAATTTTCTTCAGCATTTCTAAACCAATTGCCTAAATTAGGTTACTGATTTCTTACATATGTTTTAATTGTGTTTTTGACACAGCGTATTTTGTCTCTTTTTGTTATATTTTAAATTAAGCTGTTTTGTTTTGGATACTTCCTTGCATTTGCATTTGACAAAACTCTAGAGATACAGTAATATACGGATTACATGTATTTATAATGCGTTTCCGCAGTGGAAATTCACTTAAAGTTCATATGTGTTGTTTACATACAGATTTTCTGCATCTAATGCAATTGTATGGGGGGAAAAAAAATCCACACATTTAATTCAGCATACCCATAAGATATTGACATGTTACAGATTTCAAACCCGCACCACAGGACTGTTTACACTGTGTATAAAAAAAAAAGCAGAGTTTATAGAAATCTCATGTCAATTCTATCCATTTGGTTGGAACAGCGTTTATTGTGCAACGAAAATACGCAACATCAAAAACTCGTGGTAACTTAATTTAATACACCTTTTTGAAAAAAACTTCTAGCAATATTTTTACATTATAGACTGGCTGCTTTCTCATGTCTTGTTTTGGTGACTTGTCTGAGTTTGGATCAATTTGCAGACCAAACTCCTACATTTCAATGAATTGGTTTGTGAAGTGAATGGAAAGCACTCGATTAGAGGTTCGCTCACAGTGGCATTTAACTAGTGATCCAAGAGAAAAGAATTCATCCAGCAACCAATTTCCTTTAAAATAATTTCTTCTTCTTTATTGTAAAGATAAAAAAAACCTCCATTTCCAATATGCGTTTCGGTGTGTGTGTGTGTGCCTTCTACATGGACCATCTAGAAGGCACACACGCCAAAACGCGTAGTCCGAGAGACTATCACTCCTATTTGATATAACATATTGCTCAAAGTGTGGATCTATTTTTAATGACATTTTCAATAAAATTTGAATTGCAAGATACATTTTTTTAAATTTTGAACTGAGTTTTGGAATTTATCCGCTGGAGTTTGGATGATTTTTTTTCTATATTGTTATACTATGGTTCAGTGCCAACCATTGCTTTTTTTTCTCATGCCAAGTCAGCATGATAAAAAAAAAATTGCTGCATACTGCGATTGGCAGCATATATCGGTTGACATGCACCCATACATGTCTATGAGTGTGTGTTACATCGGACTGTACTGATGACATCTGAGTGCAGGCCAATATATGCGGACACAGACAGTGGAGAAGATGGAGAAATTAAGTTCACCAACTTTTCTGCACCTGTGCGGCCAGAGAATCAGATCACAGTGAATGACACTGCTCAGAGTTTGAGCCGAGTGTTATTTGCATAATCGAGCCCATTCTCTTGAATGAGAGAATATACACTATTATGACGAGCCCTAATTCAGACTGATTTTATCTTTGTTGCTTCTGTGCTTCTATTGTACTGTGCAGAACGTAAGAGCCATTGCATGCTTAAGAGTGCTTTACACGCTACGACATCGCTACCGATATATCGTCGGGGTCACGTCGTTAGTGACGCACATCCAGCGTCGGTAGCGACATCGCAGCGTGTGACACAAATGAGCGACGATCAATGAGCACAAAAATGTGAAAAATCGTTGCTCGCTGACACGTCGTTCATTTCCTTAATATCGTTGCTGCTGCAGGTACGATGTTGTTCTTCGTTCCTGCGGCAGCACACATCGCTATGTGTGACACCGCAGGAACGACGAACATCTCCTTACCTGCCTCCACCGGCAATGCGTAAGGAAGGAGGTGGGCGGGATGTTATGTCCCGCTCATCTCCGCCCCTCCGCTTCTATTGGCCAGCCGCTTAGTCACGTCGCGGTGACGCCGAACGCACCTCCCCCTTGAGGGAGGGATTGTTCGGCAGTCACAGCGACGTCGCTGACCAGGTATGTGCGTGTGACGCTGCCGTAGCGATAATGTTCGCTACGGCAGCGATCACCACATATCGTTACAACGACGGGGGCGGGTGCTATCGCACGCGACATCGCTAGCAATTGCTAGCGATGTCGCAGCATGTAAAGCACCCTTTATTCGTATGCTTCTTCTAAATTTTAAGGTTATGTTCACACAAAAAATGTTGTGGTGTTCAAAAATGATGAGTCAAGTAGAAACTACTTAAGGAAACTTCCCTTTTTTGGAGATTTTCTTTTCTTGGAGTGTTCCCTGGAGCAATTTTGGAAAAGGTTTTTTTCCTGAATTAGTTTTTTGAGGCCTGTTGATTTGACATTGACTAGTTAGAAGTTACATTTCATTCAGGATCACTTCCAGGAAGTGACATGTACTTTTTTTTTTTCTTACACCATCATATAAAAATAAAAAAAATCCTCATAAGAGTAGAAGAGGGAATTTCCCATAAAAATGAATAGAAAAAGTTTCCCATTTTTGAGAGGATCTGCTAAAAAAAATGCCACATAAAATTTGTGTGAACATAGCCTTAGAAAATGATGTAGCATATTTAATTTTCTTTTTCTTTTTACTAGCAAATATTTGTGTGTCATCGGGACAGCCTCGCATATTACACAGAATGAAATCTTGAGTTGTGCTTTGTTCGACACTCTTAATGGTTCTCCTGGTACATGAATATGAAAATCCATATTTCTAGAAACTATTGAAATAAAGTACGGTAACTCTTGTCAAATTCATGGAATCAGCTTATAATTGACAGATATTTTAAAGTATACTCATTGAATGTATGCTGCTATATACGACAGTTTAGCACAGAGTAAACTAAATATGGCAAAAAAAGAAAAATGTAACAATGTAAACCCTAAAAAAAATGACAAAAAATGTAATTGTCAAAAATGGACGTGTTACCGAGGTTCCTGTTTCTGTTTCAGACAATACCCATACAGCTACCAGGAAGTTACTTCTCCAAGATCCGGACAGCCTTGTCTGGGTTTGTCTGGGGGAACCGGAGACCCCAAACAGGAATTAAAACTCTGACCAGACACAAAAGTGATGGAGGGGCGGGGCTCCCTAATTTTCAGTTATATTACAAGGCAGCTATCCTAACGAGATTACTGGACTGGCATTTTCATAGGAATTCGAAACAATGGGTGGTGATCGAACAGGACATGTGGAACTCCCTTACATTTACTCCCATGATTAGAGAAAGAAAGTAGGACCCAGATAGCGAAGGGAATGGAGTTCACGCGTACAGTGATGAGGATGTTGGATGAAGAGATAAAAAAGGGATCTCTCTCAGGAGCAGGGCCCACTTACCCCCGTATTCGGTAATAAGAAGTTCCCCCCGGGACTCCATTCCCATAAATTCGGGGGATTTACCCGGGCGGATGATACTCGTTTTGGTCACGTACTCCAGGGACACACCCTACCAACTTATACTACCATACAGGCCATAGGGAGAGAGGTTTCCTGGATAGAATATATGCAATTGAAATCTTTCCTCTCATACCAGGACAGGGAGAGAAGGATGAGGACACCCCCCACTCCTTTTGAGAAAGTATTTACTGTGGTCATCACCTGGACATGGCATCTCACTCATTTATAAAATGCTGAACCAGAGAAATAGGGTGGATAAACCTCACTTTGTATGTAGTTGGGGAGAGGAACTGGGAGAGGATATTCCAGAGGACGATTGGAGCAGAGCGTACCTGTGGACCCACAAGCTTTCCTTGGCGTGTGCCACTCAAGAGAAAAGTTATAAAATTCTCACAAGGTGGTACCATTACCTGACTAAATTACATGCTATATTTCCCTCGGTGTCTGACGTGTGCTGGAGGTGTGGCACAGACACAGGGACAATGCTACACATATGGTGGAGCTGTACTAAGCTGCAACCCTTTTGGGACTCAGTGTTCTACCTCTACAAAAAATGAGCAGAGGGGAAATAGAAAAGTCCCCCCAGGTTGCCCTTCTTTCTATTCTCCCAGGAGCTATTAAAACACAAAAAAGGACATGTTGCGATTTTGCCTGGCGGCTGCCCGTATGATTATCCCACGATTCTGGAAACAGACTAGATGCCCTATGGTGCTGGATTGGTTGGAGGAGATGACAAACCTCCAGAGAATGGAGGAGCTGACAGCAGGACTAAATGGGGACACAGAAAAATTTACTACAGTTTGGGGACCATGGATTATGTTCATGGAGTCCCCAGAGTTTGTGGAGAGTTTGGTGAGTTTTTTGAACTGAGAAACGGTGGGGAGTCTCATTCTCCCCCCCCCCTTTTCCTTTTCTTGCTTTCCCCCTCTCCCCACTTCTCTCAAATTTCCTCTTCTTTATGCTTGTATCTTTCCTCTTCTTTCTTTCTTTTCTAAACATTAATCTGTATTTTTGTAGTTTTATCTTTTATATGAAAAGATTTTTCAACAATTCATAAGACAATACATACACTGATAACGAGTATATCAGGATACGGGAAGTCAAAAGAAGTGGGAATTCTGACTTATAATTTATCGATGGTTATAAAGTAATAGCACAAAGATAATTTGAAGAATTCCAAGAAATTTAGTAATGTAATAATTTCTGGATGTTATCCCGTCATTGAGAAAACGATGTTTATGTATTTTAATAGCACAAATGATATGTTTGTATGTTGACAACAGTTTCATTAATAAAACAGATTTGAAATAAAAATGTAATTGTCAGTAAGCTAATGTTTTACAACAGTAAAAAGTAGTAAGCTACATGTTTTATATACTTTAGGCCTCATTCAGAGTTTGTGTTTTAGGTGTGTGTTCTGTCTGTCTTTTTCACAGGTAGACTCCAATGGACATGTGTTCAATTAGGCTTTTCACATTTCCGGGTTATCTGTGGGTCCATGAAGAACTCAGACAAAACACTAATGCCATTCTAGTCGTATCCTAGCATAATCTTTTTCTCACTGACTGTTTACCAGGAGACACAAGAATCTTGTATGTTTTTTTTTTTCCTACGAGAAAAACTGATAGGGAAAACTGATGCTAATGAAAATCTGATCCAACCGACTGACTGGAATGGGAGACTTTCATGTATGAGAAAAAAGGTCTTAATTGGACCTTAAAGATGTTTTTCCTACCTTAGGCTAAAAGTCTGCAGTTATTCTTTGTGGCTGCAGACCTGTGAATTTTCAGAACGCTCACGCTTATTGATGCAAGGATTCTCCGGTGCCGGCCCTGGGAGCGTTAGACACATGATCTTAAGTATACAATTTGCATACATGCGGTCTAGACTAGATGGGTGCTGCCTCGCTCTATGCAAGTGTATTGAGTGAGACCGAATACAGTTTAGTCAGAATGTAGTTGGAAGTATGCAAATCATATACTCGCAGTCAAGTGACCTCCCGACATCGGAAAATTTTCATAGCTCGAAGTTTAGACTTGTAGATTAAGGCCGAATAATCCCTTTAAGGTTTCCTTCACACTTTTGTTTTTATGTTTAAATACTTTTGTTTTACCATTTTTTTTTATTTTTTAATACTTAAGACATTTCTCAAATCCCATAGAGAAGCTTATGTGAAAAATACCAATTAACCATTGTTTATATTATATGGGGGAAAAATAAGCCAAAAATTCTAAATAAAAATTTTAACATTATATCTATTGAGTTTATTAATACACTATAGACATTAGGGTAACATCTGGGTGCAAAAGAAGAAATATTGTCAAAAATGCTTCAAATCGCTACGTATTGAGGCACCCTTTCCTGCTCAGTCACAGAGGCCCTCGCCTTTATTGTGTGTAACAGGAGTATTTGGCAGAGCTAACACTGTATGTCTTTCAGTAATAAATTACTGGCGCTTTGATCTGTTTTCTTTTTTCTTTTTCCAATTTGGCACAGATATTCTTGCTTTTAAGACACTGATAAACACCGTCTAGAAGTGACAGTCTTCATTGATTTTAATTGATAATTTACTATTTGAGACGCCAATAAAATGCATAGTATGTGTTCCATGTTAAGTGGATTCCTAATTCGCTTAGGATACAAAAGAGAGCATACACAGTGATATATTTTTACTATAGACCGTTTTAATTTTTGCCATGCATCTAGAGAATGCCATCAAATAATGGTAATCAACCACTCAAAATATTAATACAAATAGATCACAAAATAGTAGTTAAAAAGGGATTTTCAATTATCAACTGCCTGTTTTTTTGTATATATTTTTTTTTCTCTATTTTCGGAGGTGGGCGTTAATTATTATTTTTTTTTTTTCCTTGTTATCTTAAGAAGCCCCCTTATACTCATTGTAACACTTCTTGGCAAGATATCTTAAAGATTGATATGAAACATAGCATTAACAAATTATAAAAAAAATACATAGAACACAAAACTCATTTATACAATTGATAATTTTCTGAAAATAGCTATTACCATTCATATAGCAGGAAACACGTATGCGTAGCTGATTACACATTGTCCATCAATTACAATAGGTGATTATAGCTTCTTTTTAAATTTACTTTTGCAGATTCTCATTAGATGCTTCACTAAAAAAAATAGCAGTATGATTGGGTAGTCATGTGATCGCAAATGTGTAATTTGTATTCTTCAGGCGAAATTCTGACTGAACGTGCTTAGAATCGCACAATTATGCTGTGTGCACACTTTGCGTTGAGGTAGTTGCAGTTCTAAATGCATCCTCTGGCAGAAATTGTCTTTGACAAATTTGGTGTTGACCACAAAAACGCTATAAATACGCTTGCGTTTTTACCGCGTTTTGGCTGTGTTTTTACCGCAATTTACATGCTTTTTCATTGCTTTAAGTCAGATGCGTTTTGAAGACAAATACACTATGAAAAAAGGGAAAAAAATGATAACAAATATCATGATTAAAATCATACACAAAATAGCTAATTTTATTAACATGATAACTGTGTGCTAATATTTATTTATAAAATAACGTTAAATTATTGATTTTCATAAATTTAATTGTCGGACGATGTGTGTGTGTAAAGGGACATATCATGCCCTTAATATAATGTCAAAAACGCATGCTAAACGCTAAGATTTTGATTTAGGATGCGTTTTGAAACTTCACATTGTCTCTAATGTTAACAAAACGCTGCCAAAATGGCAAAAACAATTGACATGTTGCTTCTTTAAATGCAGAGATTTTGACAAATTTTCTGCATCTAAAACGCTGCGTTTTTAACAGCATTGTGCACACAAGAAAGCCCTATTTCCCATAGACTTTGCTTGAAAATCGCAAGCCTTTTGGCATTAAAACGCTGCAGTTCAAAATGCTGCGGAAACGCATGAAAAAAAGCAAAGTGTGCACATAGCCTAAAGGCCACTTTACACACAGAGATAAATCTTTGGCAGATCTGTGGTTGCAGTGAAATCATGGACATATTGTTTCATTTGTACACAGCCACAAACCTGGCACTGATTGTCCACAATTTCACTGCAACCAGAGATCTGCCAAAGATTTATCTGTGTGTAAAGTGGCCTTAAGAGTAAATTGAACAATGCTGAATGTGTCTAGTCGGAATGCTCGAAGCATACATGTCACTTTCTTGCAGTCCGCCTTCTTTTGGCACCAATGTGGGATAATCCTGACAGAGTGTGGTTCGCGGGCTGAAAGGATTGAGAAGTCTACAGTTACATAGTGTTACTGCAGATTTAGCAGAAGACCAGACAAGCCCTTTAATGCCTCTGCAATGTATCAGCAAGAGTATTTTAAGTTAAATCGTACTTGGTGTTTCAAGTAAGGCCACTTTCACACTTGCGTTGTGCGGCATCCGTCACAATGCGTTGTGTGACGCATATGACGGATGCGTTGTAAATAGTGGGATAATAAAGGCCACGGATTCCTGTGAAATATCGTGTTGCGTTATTTTAGTTTTCTTTAGCCAAGAGAGAGAGACAGAGCCCCCATCATCACCGCATAAACGCAGGCACTACCGCCCCCATCATCACCACACACACGCAAGCACTACAGCCCCCATCCTCACTGCATACACGCAGGCACTACAGCCCCTATCACTGCATACACGCAGGCACTACAGCCCCCATCATCACCGCATACATGCAGGCACTACCTCACCCATCATCACCGCACACACACTGGCACTACCTCAGTGATGTCACCGCCAACAGCGTGATTCACTTCAGTTGCTGCATGGAGCTCACAGGAGCGCGTTGTTCTACGGCCGCTCCTGTCAGCTTCATGTAGCAGAGCTGAAAGCATCGTGGGACCTCTGTGGATTACGTCGGACCTGGAGGGATAATTGGGGATTTTAATAAAGGGGTGAAAGAGGGTGTTTTTTTGTCTTTTATTCCAAATATAGGATTTTTTTTCGGGTGTATGTGTTTATTTACTTTCACTTACAGGTTAATCATTATGGGTGTCTCATAGACGCCTGCCGTGATTAACCTAGGACTTAGAGGCAGCTATGGGCTGCCATTAGCTCCTTATTACCCCGATTGCCACCGCACCAGGGCAATTCGCGATGAGCTGGATAAAGTCCCGGGACTGTCGCATCTAATGGATGTGGCAATTCCGGGCGGCTGCTGGCTGATATTTTTAGGCTGGGGGCTCCCCATAACCTGGGGCTCCCCATCCTGAGAATACCAGCCTTCAGCCGTGTGGCTTTATCTTGGCTGGTATCAAAATTGGGGGGGGACCACACGCCGGTGTTTTAAATTTATTTATTGTACTGCACGATATAGACCCCGCACACCGGTGGCAGTGATTGGTTGCAGTGAGACAGCTGTCACTCAGCATGGCGGCGGGCCTGACTGCAACAATCATAGGAGCCGGTGGGCGGGGGAAGCAGGGAATACGAGATTGAATAATGAGCGGCCGGCATTTTCAAAACCAAGAGAAGCCGCTGGACAGCGCCGCGCCGGTGTTCGGTGAGTATGAGAGAGGGAGAGACAGACCGACAGAGAGAGAGAAACCGACATTAACAGAGATCGAGAAATAGACCAACCGACAGAGAGAGAGAGAGACCAGGAGTGCTTTTAAATGATTTTGAACGTTCTGCTGGATATGCTGCGCATGCTCAGTAAAACGTGACAGAATCCTGCACTGGAATCTGTTGCTAAACGCATGGCGACGGAATCCAGCACCATAGACATTCATTATGCCTCTTAACGGATCCCAACGGAATCCTGCGGAGTGCGTTTTTTTACATCAACAAAAAACGCTACATGCTGCGTTCCATCCGCCCGCTGCTCAGTCAAAAAAAATGACTCAGCGTCGGCCGGCGGATGCAACGCAGACCCTTGCATTGCAGTGCGTCGTCAATACAAGTCTATGGGAAACAGCACAAGCCGTTAACGGCTTGCGCTATTTTCCATAGCGGCGGATTGCGACGAACGCAAGTGTGAAAGTAGCCTAACTTTTAAGCATAAGCTGTCATATGTGTACTTGACGGATAACACAAACTATGTACTCTTTTGGCTCTATTAAAGCTTTTACCTCAGAATTCTGGCATAAAAAGCTTCTAATAGTTGCAAAGTTTTGGCATAACTCAAAGCTGCACTACAATATTGCAAGTTTTGGTGTTCTTTCATAATTTGCTCCCAACTTTGACAAAGTAGGTGGGATGGCGGTATGGTTTGTCAAATTCGCCATGAGCTGTGTTCTGTAGTAAGATTTGAGGTGAGTTTTTTTGTTTTTTTGTTTTTGTTAAATAGCCATACTATGTGTTTAGGACTCTAGGGGCATTATACTGGGGGAGAGATGGTGGGGCTGTGGATCATCATACTGTGTGTGAGTGACCATGGGAATAACACTGTGTGGAGGTATCATACTCTTAAGTGGGTGGCACAAGGAGCAACATGCTGTGTGGGTGACGGTGTGGGAATTATACTAAGTTTGGGTGTTGAGGTGGCTTAATTTTTTGTGTGAATGCATCATACTGTGTGATCATAGTTTGTGTGGAGGGCACTAGAGGCATCATGCTGTGCGAGGGGACAGTACTATGGGAGGGATCATACTGTGTAGCATCATAACGTGTGGCACTGTTAATCATACTGTGCAGTAGCATCATACTGTAAGTGGGAGGGCACTTGGGTCAACATGCGGTGTGGGGGTGGCAATGAGGGCTTCATACTCTTAGGAACTGTGGGTGCATCATATTGTAGGGGGAGTGCTGGGGCATCATACCGTGTGTGTGCTGCATAATACTGTGCATAGGGAGCTGTGGGGTGAATAATACTTTGTGTTGGGGACACCTACTGTGTGAAGGGAAATACAGAGCCCTCACTTCTCTTGGTATCTGAATTTTGTTATTTTGTATTGTCTCATATTGTCTGTAAATGTTCCCTCTGAATTGTAAAGCACTGCGGAATATGTTGCCACTATATAAATAAATGTTTTATTATTATTATTATTATTATACGGTGGGAGGCATCCTACTGTTCTGCTAATTCAAATTATATATATATAGGTGGCTGTGTGAGAATCTGCCTTTGAGGAGGGCAGCATACTCTGTGTGTAAGAGGAATGCACAAGGTTTGGAAAGTGGCCTAGCAAAAAATACATTGCTGCTTTTTGTCCCTTTTTAATTATCATCTTTCAAAGTTGGGAGGTGAGCCTGTAGATCAGTAATGACAATCAGAGATTTAAAAAACACAGGGAATTTCCATAAAATAACCAATGTGCACGCCATTCATTCATTGTACTTACATCTTCTTGTTTGCCTAAAAAGTTACATTTCCTCTTTTACTTATGAGTAGTGTTGAATGAGTAGTTAACTATTGATACTCGCTATGCTGTTAGCGAGTACTGTCAATGGGAAATTCTCGCTTAGTAACGAGTAACCCGAAAACTGTACTTTTCGTGCGAGTAGCAAATAGCTTTGACCTACATTGCGCCCACTACTTGTAAAGAATATTCAAGTAGCGGACAGTACTTCCTAACAGCATAGTGAATACGAATAATTAACTACTCGCTCAACACTACTCACGAGCACTAAAAATCAATCCACTATTTATATGAGAGAAATGTGTGAAACCTGCACCTCTAGTACACTGTTTTTACTCTCCTTATTCCTGGGTGGGTATTATAACGAAACCGCTTATATTTATCTTATCAATAGTTTTGACTATTTGTAGTGATACATAATTCACCACTTAGGATTTCTTGCCCAGGGACTAAAGAATATGCTTGCATGAATTTAAAAGAGTCGTTCACTACAGGACAACCATTTTTAAGCAGCCCCACTAGCCATCTAAAAAAAAACCTGCACACTTACCCAGTTAACTGACGCAATTTGCATTGTTGTCCCCCAGCAGTTATCTTGTGACTGCAGCCGCTGATCACCTGCAGCAATAATGTGACATAACAGTGTTATGTGCTTGGATTGGAGGAATTGCCCCAGTTAAGGAGGCACGTTTGCCGTTGGTTTTTTTTTGTTGGACAGTTTTCAGTAACCTAACATTTTTCAATTCTCCCCACATAGTATCAGATTGTAGTTTGTATGCTAACACACTGTGTTGAAGCCTCAAAAAACTATGCATTTACCCGTTTAAGTGTAAGGGGGTGTTGGACTCCTGCACACCGCCCCTGAAGACCTCAGTCGATGTAGAGAATGCTAATGTTGCTCATGTGGCCAATCAGTGGCCGGTTTCAGGTACTTATCCTTGGCAAGATGTTAAAGGGAATCTGTCACCAGAATATTTCAATGTAAGCTGAGAACAGTATGCTGCAAGAGTTAAAAAAAGAAAAAAAATCTGTGTCTCTTATCTGTGTGCAGCTATTGTTTACTCATACTAAAGGATTTATTGTTCTGTGATTAACATTGGTGTGACTCCATTGCATGTGCAGAGTAGACTGCCATGCCCACTGCTGGGAATGCCTTCTTTCAATCAATTCACAATCTCTAGTGAGAGCCTGGAGTGGGTGGAGACATCTCCCAGCTCTGCTACATTCAATTATGAGATAAAGTCAGAATAGCTGCACACAGTGATCAAAGATAAAGGTGGTTACTTTTAGAATCTCTGCCTACAACATGCTGCTATCAGATGAAGTAGCAAAAACCTGGTTACAGATTCCCTTTAAAGGTTGACTAGCGATAGGAGTAGCTTGACCGAGAATAGTTAAGAACGCTGAAAGGAGTTAGGGAGAATATAAATAGAGGTTAAAACAAGGCCTTAGTTAGGGTAGAGAATAGTGTAAAGATAATTTCAGAGAGACTTGGTAGTGTGCAAGCCAGCAAATACCTAGGTTGGAGAACGGGTGCACATGGCAAGGCCCAAAATCAGAAAATAAAAACTGTAAGATATGATGTAAAATCAGCAGTGCAGGCCGACAAGAACCGTTAGCAGGAACGGGGCCTTCAGGGCTGGGCTCAACCATGGCCGAGCATGAATTTATGACTTTACTGGGTGGAACCGTGGTGTCACCAAGTGAAGGAAAGGACCGTGTAAGAGCAGCAGTAGTACCAAAAGCCAAGGAGCAGTCTGTGGTAGAAGTGTCTGTTGAAGTAAAGTGTTCTATGCCTTCCGTGTTCAAGTGTTGTGCCCATAGTAATGATCTGTCTGAAGTACTGTACGTAACTGTTAGTAAAAGACTGTTGAATAAGACAACTGAATCTGTTTCAATAAATCCCTGGCAGGAGTCTCCTGGATTGTTTGAGGCCTGCATGAAGGTATAGATTGCACACACAAAGTCCACCTACCCAACCAGGACCCCTGCCAACCCTCCCTATCCCCTTGCTCTGTGGAGAGGACCAGGACGCGGGTCAAAGTGAGAGTCTACATCACTCAGCAGGGCCCAGTCCCGCCTGCGGCCTTAGCCACCACTCTACATATGCACCCATCACACAGTCTAGTGAGCATGTTCTGCGTTGCGGTGTTTCATCATGACATCCGAGAGCTGAACACACCTTTGTAAACTACACTTCCCACAAGTCCCCATTCACCTGTAATGTTTGAGCCTACATGTGATGCTCTGCTTCCTGATTGATCTTGTGGTGTATCTAGAATTACATGCATCACCTCTGCACCTCCTGCTTCTCAGAGTAATGAGTCTGTGTGAGACTGACAGCATTTGATCAACCCGTAACACAGTTTAGCCTACTGGTCAAAACCAATACCGACGACTATGAAAAAAACAAAAAAACAAAAAAAATAACAATAGAAAGGACTGAGTTATTTTTTTTATTAGAACTGTGCAAAATGGATGATAACATTATATTACAATGGTTTATAACTTTTTACATAAAACAAACTGCAGATAGGATTGTAGGACTCAGGTCTCCAGAGACAGGAAAAAGACTGCCAAAATGAATTTTGCAGAACTAGGAGGCTTTAATACCCAGTCCAGACAGGGGCCTCTGGCCAAAAGCTTAGTTAGTGGGGTAGTGATTTTATCTGGCAATCAAACACTTTATTAGCTGTTGAGTGTGTGCTGTTACGTGATTTATGCTTTTGTCAGAATTTTTAGCATTAAAGGCCTGTAGAAAGGCACCAGATAAACATAGTTCAATCACTTTATCAATCAAGCTTGGTCATACTTATAAAACCTCATAAGTTCTTTGCAGTATTACTTTTATGCTGTGTATAGATCATTAACTGAGCACATGGGTGTGTACAAGACTGTATTGCTTTATGCCTTCTGAGGCATTCTTGTATATCTAATCTATAAAGGTGAGTGTATGTATGTATGTATGTGTGTATGTACTGTATGTATGTATGTGTGTATGTCCGCTAAAGGAATCCGCACCGTCGCATTTACAATCACGAAATTTTGCACAGACGCCTCATGTGACTCAGGGAACCTCATAGACTATGTTTTGACAGGAAAATTTAACCCCGCGCTTTACAGTTACACTCCAAAAATCCTGTCTCCATTAAACTCAGTGGAGATGGGAGCTACAGCTTATTAATAGCAGCTGTGACTGGTTGCTATAGGAACAAAATAAATTGTTAGTATAAGAAGCTTATGTGTGAGGTAATATGTCGGTGAGACAGATAGAGAGAGACAAAGACACAGACAGACATAGGCACAGTCAGAGACTGACAGACAAAGAAAGAGACAGAGACCGTCAAAAAGACAGAGACAGAGGGGGGGGGGGGGAGAGACAGAGGGGGGGGGAAAGAGACAATGGGGGGGTGAAGAGACAGAGGGGGGAAAAGAGACAGACGGGGGAAAGGAGACAGACCTGGAACGAGCGAGACAGACAGAGAGATACTCAGACAGACAGAGAGACAGACATGGATAGAGACTGACACAAAAGACAGGGAAAGAACCACACAGAGACAGACACACAGACAGAAAGAGATAGACAGACAGACTGGGAGAAAGACCAAGAGACAGTTACTATCCCGGGCAACGTGTATACAGTACAGACCAAACGTTTGGACACACCTCATTCAAAGCGTTTTCTTTATTTTCAGGACTCTGGAAATTGTAGATTCACACTGAAGGCATCAAAACTATGAATTAACACATGTGGAATCAAATACTTAAAAAATTGTGAAACAACTGAAAATATGTCTTATATTCTAGGTTCTTCAAAGTAGCCACCTTTTGCATTGATTACTGCTTTGCACACTCTTGGCATTCTCTTGATCAGCTTCAAGAGGTAGTCACCGGAAATGGTTTTCCAACAGTCTTGAAGGAGTTCCCAGAGATGCTTAGCACTTGTTGGCCCTTTTGCCTTCACTCTGCGATCCAGCTCACCCCAAACCATCTCAATTGGGTTCAGCTCTGGTGACTGTGAGACCAGGTCATCTGGCGTAGCACTCCATCACTCTCCTTCTTAGTCAAATAGCTCTTACACAGCCTGGAGGTGTGTTTGGCGTCATTGTCCTGTTGAAAAATAAATGATGGTCCAACTAAACACAAACCGGATGGAATAGCATGCCGCTGCAAGATGCTGTGGTAGCCATGCTGTTTCAGTATGCCTTCAATTTTGAATAAATCCCCAACAGTGTCTGCAGCAAAGTACCCCCACACCATCACACCTCCTCCTCCATGCTTCACGGTGGGAACCAGCCATGTAGAGTCCATCCGTTCACCTTTTCTGCGTCGCACAAAGACAGTCGTTGGATCCAAAGATCTCAAATCTGGACTCATCAGACCAAAGCACAGATTTCCACTGGTCTAATGTCCATTCCTTGTGTTCTTTAGCCCAAACAAGTGTCTTTTGCTTGTTGCCTGTCCTTAGCAGTGGTTTCCTAGCAGCTATTTTACCATGAAGGCCTGCTGCACAAAGTCTCCTCTTTAACAGTTGTTCTAGAGATGAGGTGTGTCCAAACTTTTGGTCTGTACTGTATATGTATATGTATGTATATGTATATATATATATATATATATATATATATATATATATATATATATATATATATATATATATATATATAATTTTAGTGTGTGTGTGTATATATGTGTTTATATATTATGAAAAAATGCAAACAAAAAAGCGCCAACAAGAAGATGCTTCAGGAAAAAAAACACTGCCCGCGTTTTCCTAAAGCTGATTGATGGAATTTTATTGTGCATATGACCATTTTTATCTGTCATTCACTGGTCAAGCACAATTGCCTGCTCTTTTTTTCTTTTTTTATAGCACAACTATGCAGTTATGACTTTCCCTCCTCCCATAGACATTTTTTTTTTTTTTTTTTAAATGTCTATGTTTAAATGTATTAAGTGTAAATAAGCAAGCTGGGTTACATTTTTTACACTTCCTTGTGTTTTAATTATCTTGTGTATATATGTATACATACATTTAAATATATATTAATATATCTTGAAACTGTGCACTGCATTGGGGGAAGTTGTCGATAGTACAGCATATGATGCCTGCTTTTCAGAGAAATAAAGTTCTTCTAGTATATAGGTCTGCTTTGGTAGACATGTAGAGCAACTATGGGTATCAAACAGTGGAATAATAGAATCACACAGCATACTGACCAATGTAACGCAGTAGGGCTATTTAGATGACAGTTTTTTCAGACGGACCAAGTGTTTGTGTGGAAAAAATATTCACAGCATGTACTATTCCCTTCCAAGTGTCACATGAAACAAGCCTATTCAACTATATAGGTATCTAAAAACATTCCCCAAAGAACATCTGTGTGCTATTCGATTGTTATGAATATATTTCCATTATTAATCTAGGAAACTGTATTTCCTCCTGTACAGTCTTGAATATAGATATATGACAATGGATTTGTGCACCGACTTCACATGGACATAAACGGACACATGGGGGAATTCAGATGACAATATTGATAAAAATCATCAGTTTTCTGGCGAAAACTCAATGATTTTTCGTACACTCGGTTGACCCTGGCTTAAGTTTATTTTTGTACATAACTATATTTAGTAGAGAAGAATAAATTCTAAACTGCTCTTTACCATTTGCTTCAATCCCTTCCATTTTTTTTACAGAAAAGCTGCATTAGAAAACAGAAAGAATTTTTATTTTTGTTTTTAACAGCCATTCATACGTTTTGTGTTTGCATCTACCGTAGGATATATTACGTATTGTAACCAATCACTGTTTTTCTTTTTTTTTTTTCTGTTTTTAGCATGTTCTTGTCACCCAGTTGGATCAGCAAAACTTTCCTTTAGCAACTACACATTATGCGACCCACAGAATGGCAACTGCCCTTGTAAACCCGGTGTAGCTGGCCCTACTTGTGACCGATGTATGGTTGGATATTGGGGTTTTGGTGAATATGGTTGTAGACCATGTGCTTGCCCAGGAAATTGTGATTCTTTTACTGGAGACTGTATTACCAAGTAAGTTTCTACCTTATTAGTTTTAAAAAAAATATTATTACTTTTTGGTAGAGTGGTAAAGTATGCCAGCTAATTGACTACTTGTTTTTTTTCCTTTACCCAATAGGCCAGGGCTCAATGGTAACATATCAAACACACTGTGTAGCTCTGTGATCTCATGCAAAATTGAAGATCAATCTTGCATTTATTATACTAACCATGGTTAGAAGAAATTCAGAAATGGGTCCTCACTTGGATATCGGCGATTATCACAAATTCAATAGCTTTGTTGGAGCTTCCTTTTGAATCCCATTTTTTGGGAGATTCAAGCAGGGCACATGATGGGAGAGTCAGAAGAAATATAGATGGCCCTTATGCCGCCTTCACACGTCCGTGTGTCCGGTATGTGTGAGGTCTGTTTTCACTAGGGCTGTGAAGTCGGTAAGCCAAACCTGCGACTCCGACATCTCAATTTCCCTTGCACCGACTCCACGACTCCGACTTCAACATATATTGGTTATATTTATTATTATTATTATTATTATTATTATTTATTTATAGAGCACCATTAATTCCATGGTGCTGTACATGAGAAGGGGGTTACATACAAAATACGTATACAAGTTACAGTAGACAGACTAGTACAGAGGGAAGAGGGCCCTACCCTTGCGGGCTTACATTCTATAGGATTATGGGGAGGAGACAATAGGTGGGGTGTAGGTCAGGCGGCGGCTCCGCACGGTGGTCGGGCGGCAGCTCCGCACGGTGGTCGGGCGGCAGCTCCGCACGGTGGTCGGGCGGCAGCTCCGCACGGTGGTCGGGCGGCAGCTCCGCACGGTGGTCGGGCGGCAGCGAGTTCATTGTAGATTGTAGGCATTTCTGAACAGATGAGTTTTCAGGTTCCGTTTGAAGTTTGCAAGGGTAGGGGATAGTCTGACGTGTTGAGGCAGCGAGTTCCAGGAGACTGGGGATGCTCGGGAGAAGTCTTGGAGTCGGTTGCGTGAGGAGCGAATGAGAGAGGAGGAGAGGAGGAGATCTTGGGAGGACCGGAGGTGACGTGTTGGAGTGTAGTGGGAGAGTAGTTCGGAGATGTACGGAGGGGAAAGATTATGCACAGCTTTGTAGGTCAGTGTTAGAAGTTTGAATTGGATACGGTGGAAGATTGGAAGCCAGTGGAGGGACATGCAGAGGGGAGAAGCGGGGTGGTATTGAGGAGAGAGGTGGATAAGTCGGGCAGCAGAGTTAAGGATGGACTGGAGAGGGGCGAGCGTGTTGGCAGGGAGGCCACAGAGGAGGATGTTACAGTAGTCGAGGCGGGAGATTATGAGGGCATGCACTAGCATTTTAGTAGATTGCAAATTGAGGAAAGGGCGGATTCTGGAAATATTTTTGAGTTGAAGACGGCAGGAGGTGGTGAGGGACTGGATGTGTGGTATGAAGGATAAGGCAGAGTCAAAGGTCACTCCGAGGCAGCGAACTTTGGGTACTGGCGAGAGCGTGGTGTTATTTATTGTAATAGATAGATCAGGTGGAGAGTGTAGGTGAGACGGAGGAAAGATGATTAGTTCAGTTTTGGCCACATTGAGCTTTAGGAAGCGAGAGGAGAAGAAGGAGGATATAGCAGATAGACATTTCGGGATTTTGGACAGCAGAGATGTGGCATCTGGGCCAGAGAGGTAGATCTGGGTGTCGTCGGCATATAGGTGGTATTGGAAGCCATGGGACTTTATGAGTTGTCCTAGGCCAAATGTGTAGATAGAGAAAAGTAGGGGTCCTAGGACAGAGCCTTGAGGGACGCCAACAGAGAGATGGTGGGATATTTAAGTGAAAAATGAATTGTAGTACAATGTGAACACCAAACATTTAATCATTTTTATGATACAATAATCAACATATTTAGAACATAAAATATATTTATTGGAATACAACTGTAGAACACAAAAAACTGTAATAAATCTCCTAAATTGTAAATATGTAATACACTATGTAATTGATTATATATATATATATATATATATATATATATATATATATATATATATATATATATATATATATATTGTGAGACTGTGACCGGGGTTATCTATGACGGCCGGTATGTCTCGCCCCGGTTGTGCTCACTCCATGATAGAAAGTGGATCCACTCTAGGGTTAATGCTGTTTCCCTACAGGCTGAAGGAAGGGTTAAATGGAAACAGGAACGAGGGGCAGGTGTGCCGGGTGTGAGGGAGTGATCACAACTCCCTGAGTCTCTGCTGGAGAGACATGTATATTGCTGTGGATTTTTTTGTTTGGACATTAAACACCGTGTGCTGTGAACCTATATGCCTGGATCCCGTGTCTTCTGCTGCGCAGCCGACCGCGCTACCTCACATATGGTGGAGAATCGGCGGGCATGCCAGCCCGGTGAGGTGTACTTCCTTTTCTGGTGATCCGGTAGCACATGTCCTGGATTCAAGCAGCTATACTACGGCCCAAACCCAGCGACGCCATGGAGGACATACTAAGGCATTTGGCTCAGGCTAATGCACAGCAGCAGCAGGCTAATGCACAACAACAAGAGGCTAATGCACAGCAACAACAGGTGAATACCCACCTGCTCCGGACGTTGGAGCAACAGCAGCAACAGCACCAGCAATCCTTGAAATTGCAGGAAAAAAGGCACCAAGAACAGATGGTTCTCCTGGCCAAGTCAATCCGTGCCGGACCGGCAGCAACAACCCCGGGACCGGGTGACGACGGCAGCGTCCGGAAAGCGGTGAGACAAGCGTTGCAAAAGATGACCCCGGGGGATGATGTGGAAGCGTTCCTGGCAGTGTTTGAGCGGGTGGCCGAGCGGGAAAAGCTGCCGACCCCCCAGTGGGCTGAGGTATTGTCGCCCTATCTGACGGGGGAACCCCAAAAAGCGTACCTGGACCTCGGTACCGAGGACGCCATTGACTATGTGACCCTGAAAGCCGAAATACTGGCTCGGTTGGGGGTGAATACCTATGTACGGGCTCAGCGGGTAAATCAGTGGTTCTATGAGGAAGCCAAACCCGTACGCTCCCAGGCCTATGACTTATTACATCTTGTAAAAAAGTGGTTGCAGCCTGACACTCTGAGCCCGGCGCAAATGGTGGAAAGGGTAGTAGTGGATCGTTTTGTGCGCACTTTACCCGTCACCGTTCAACGGTGGGTAGGACTGGGTGACCCGAGTACCCTGGACCAATTAGTGTCCCTGGTAGAGCGGCATGTGGCTACGCAGGACTTGATACGGGACACTGAGACTTTGCGTACCGCCCGTCGGTCCGGCCCCTCCAAGCCTAGGGCCAAGGACCCACCGCCGACACCGGTACAGGAGTCCGCTACCATCCTGGCTGAGGCCGCGCCCGCCGTTCCTGAGGTCCGGAAGGCCATGTACCCTAAACGACAACTTGTCAAGGGGGTTTCCTTCCCTATTAGATGTTGGCGGTGCCAGCGGGTGGGACATATGGAAGCCCAGTGTCCCCTGACCACGGAGCCCATGGATTGTGGGGTTACCCGGCGGGGTTCAATGTATGCTCAGGTGGTGTGTACCGCTGACCTGGTTCCCCCAGAGACTGAGCCCCACTTGTGCCAAATACAGGTGAATGGATGTCCGGTTACAGGATTGTTGGATTCCGGAAGCTTAGTGACCCTTGTGCGATCCACCTTGAGGGCTAAAGTAAAGGCCACAGGACGTACCGTGGGGGTGGTTTGCATACATGGGGACCGCCGAGACTATCCCACGGGGATTGTCACCATCACAGCACCTTGCGGTCAGGTGCAACATGAGGTGGGACTGCTTAACACTCTTCCTTATGACGTGATCCTAGGACGGGATCTGCCCTATTTTTGGACTTTATGGAAGGGAACCCCTAGGTCCCCTCCGATATTGGTCAGTCCGGGGCCTGAGCCCTACAATCCTGAATCCGGGACACCTGCCGTAGGGGTCCCCATGATAGGGACAGAATGTGAACCCGATAGGTCGCCCCTAGAGGTATTGGCAGGAGAGGCTGAGACGGTCGAGCCCATCCCGGACTTGGAGGCATCCCCGGATGCGTTTGGGACAGCCCAACTCCAGGACCCTACGTTAATACATGCCCGGAATAGGGTGTTAGTAATTGACGGGGTGGCCCAGCTGCCCGGTGCCCAGGTAAGGTACCCCCATTTCGCTCTTAAACAGGATTTACTCTACCGGGTAGATGAAATACGGGGCGTGGGGGTGGAGCAGTTGGTGGTGCCCCAGCCGTATCGCCGGCGGGTCCTCGACTTGGCTCATAAACATCTGATGAGTGGCCACCTAGGGGTCAAGAAAACGCAGGAGCGAATATTGCAAAGGTTCTATTGGCCCGGGGTCTTTGGGGAGGTAAAACGGTTCTGCGAAACCTGCCCGGAGTGTCAGCTTACCGCACCACTGGTCCACTTTCGCAGTCCGTTGGTGCCGTTACCCATTATAGAAGTCCCTTTTGAACGGATAGGGATGGATCTGGTGGGGCCCCTCGTAAAGTCTGCTCGAGGGCACCAACACATCCTAGTGATCGTTGACTATGCCACCCGGTATCCAGAGGCGATACCTCTCAGACATACTGCGGCGAAGCTTATAGCTCGGGAGTTGTTTTCTGTGTTCTGCCGGGTGGGGTTGCCCAAGGAGATCCTTACGGATCAGGGGACCCCATTCATGTCTAAAGTGACCAAAGAACTATGCCGGCTACTCCAGATCAAGCAGTTGCGTACGTCTGTGTATCATCCTCAGACGGATGGGTTAGTAGAACGATTCAATAAAACCCTGAAAACCATGCTAAAAAGGGTGATCTCCAAAGACGGGAAGGACTGGGATATGATGCTTCCCTATTTGATGTTTGCCATCCGAGAGGTGCCACAGGCATCCACGGGGTTTTCGCCTTTTGAATTGTTATACGGGAGACATCCCCGGGGATTGTTGGACCTGGCAAAGGAAACATGGGAGCAAGAGCCCACCCCCCATAAAAGTGTGATTGAACACATTTTAGGAATGCAGAACCGCATAAGCGCGGTCATGCCAATTGTGAAGGAGCATTTACAGGAGGCTCAGGCCGCGCAAAGCGGCCGCTATAATAGACAAGCCACCGTGCGGACCTTTAAACCCGGGGATCGGGTGTTGGTATTAATCCCCACGGCGGAGAGTAAATTCCTGGCTCAGTGGCAAGGCCCCTACGAGATAAAGGAAAAAGTCGGGGTGGTCAACTATAAAGTATTGCAGCCCGGTAGGCGGAAACCTGAACAAATATACCATGTCAACCTATTAAAACCGTGGCAGGAACGGGAAAGCCTGATGGTTGAGTTTCCCCCATCTCCCTCCTCTTCGGGTCGTTCACTCCCGGCTTCAGCGACCTCCGGAGAGGACGAACCGGAAGTAAGGATCGGAGAAGCCCTCACCAAGCAACAGAGGCGAGAGGCCAGACGGCTGGTTCAGCAGAACCCCGATGTCTTCTCCGAGTTGCCGGGTAGGACCAGTCTGATACGACATGACATTGTCACCGAGCCCCACCTGAAGGTACGCCTGAAGTCATACCGCGTGCCGGAGGCTCGAAGACAAGCCATATCAGAAGAAGTGAAGACAATGCTACGCCTGGGGGTCATCGAAAAATCCCGGAGTGAATGGGCTAGTCCCATTGTCCTAATACCAAAACCCGATGGCTCCTTAAGGTTCTGCAATGACTTCCGGAGATTGAACGAAATATCCAAGTTCGATCTCTACCCCATGCCCCGGGTGGATGAGCTGATTGATAGGCTGGGACAGGCGCGATATTTTACCACGCTCGACCTGACCAAGGGGTACTGGCAGGTGCCACTGACGGAGTCCACCAAGGAGAAAACCGCTTTTGTTACGCCGGAGGGTCTCTTCCACTATGTTGTCTTGCCTTTTGGGTTACATGGCGCTCCGGCCACGTTCCAGAGGTTGATGGACTTAGTGCTGGAACCCCACCAGGCGTATGCATCAGCGTACCTTGATGACATCATTATTTACAGCCCCGATTGGCAGGCCCACTTGGAACAGGTACAAGCGGTGGTGGACGCGCTCCGAACAGCCGGATTGACAGCCAATCCCAAGAAATGTGCGTTGGGACTCACGGAAGCCCGCTACTTGGGCTACGTGATAGGCCAAGGAGTGATAAAGCCCCAAATTAACAAGGTTGAGGCGATCCAGAAGTGGCCTAGACCCCTGACCACAAAGCAGGTTAGGGCCTTCCTGGGTATCGTGGGGTACTACAGGAGGTTTGTAAGAGATTTTGCGGGACTATCAGCCCCCTTGACGGACCTTCTCAAAGGCAAGAAGTCCGTCATGGTGCGCTGGACTCCGCAGGCCGAGGACTCCTTCCGGGCCCTGAAGGGGGTCCTGTGCGGACAACCCGTTCTGGTCAACCCTGATTTCCGGAAGGAGTTCATAGTACAGACTGACGCCTCTGAGGTCGGCCTGGGGGCAGTGCTGTCTCAGGTGGTTCAGGGGGAGGAACACCCCGTCACCTTCTTGAGTAGGAAGCTCACCCCTCCCGAGCGGAATTATAGCGTAGTGGAGAAGGAGTGCCTGGCGATTAAATGGGCCTTGGAGTCCCTACGCTATTACCTGCTGGGATGGCAGTTTCGCTTGGTGACTGATCACTCTCCGCTGGTCTGGATGAGGTCCGCCAAGGAACGGAATGCCCGGGTTACCCGGTGGTTCCTTTCTCTGCAGAACTTCCGGTTTACGGTTGAACACCGGGCCGGTAGGTTGCAGGTCAACGCCGATGCCTTGTCCCGCGGCCCGTGTTTGATGGCGGGAGTTCAACCCCGCACGCTTGAACTGAGGGGGGGGGTATGTGAGACTGTGACCGGGGTTATCTATGACGGCCGGTATGTCTCGCCCCGGTTGTGCTCACTCCATGATAGAAAGTGGATCCACTCTAGGGTTAATGCTGTTTCCCTACAGGCTGAAGGAAGGGTTAAATGGAAACAGGAACGAGGGGCAGGTGTGCCGGGTGTGAGGGAGTGATCACAACTCCCTGAGTCTCTGCTGGAGAGACATGTATATTGCTGTGGATTTTTTTGTTTGGACATTAAACACCGTGTGCTGTGAACCTATATGCCTGGATCCCGTGTCTTCTGCTGCGCAGCCGACCGCGCTACCTCACAATATATATATATTATATATATATATATATACCAAATAACATTTGTGCAGTCTATGAATTCATTCTAAGAAATAGAATTGCCTCCATCAGATCCTCCTTCATACATGACCTCAAATCTGACCTAATAATTTTAAGGCTAGAGAACAACCTCTCTACACTAACTTGGGTTGGAGGAAAAGCCATAACTACATAGGCAACATCTCTAACAATTCCTGGGTATAAAGGAATTGCCTCATGCACAGTCAGTTTTGATGAACGGTTGAATTTTTCTATTTCTTTGAGAGCAAGTGAAAAATGTTGCTGAAATATGTTCAATCTGCTTGTTATAGTAGACAGAGTGAAATCTTTTTCCTTACGGCAACGCTTTGTCTGCTCCATGTCATCCAGCTACTTGTCAAAGTTAAACTCCTCATCTGATGAGGATGAAGATATGGCAGCAGTAGCACTGTCAGGACCCAAGTCCTCTTGCGCCTGGCAGTCCTGTAGGCCGCTCATCCTAACTGCTACCTCAGTCAGAACTTCTTTTCCTTTAGTACGTTTGTCATGATGTATGTAGTTTTCTCCATCCCATATTTTTGTATAAGATGCCATGTGATGTATTTTACCTTCTCACTGTATTTGCTGTAATACTATGTCTTGGGATGTAAGTGACTATACCTTTTCCCAGCCTGTATCATCTTGCACTCAGGCTTCAGCAGTAGCTATTGTCATTGATTTGGTGGGGGTTGCATATATATTGTTCTTCTCAGCATGGGACTTCTCCAACCACAACTTGGTAAACAGAACAGAGCCAGCAGTCTAAAGTCCATTCATGCATCAAATGGCCAGGGGGAGGTGTGCCCAACTAAGGGGCTGATCCCAGGAGAGAAGAACATGTTAGTTCAGTTAGTTGGAGCTCGGCTGGAGAAGGACTAGGATCCATAGTTGAGGCTGGATCCTGGGGTCTGTGTGTGTGGACTGTTACAGACTGGAGATCCGCGGCCACGTGGGATTGTGTCGAACTCTTTGGACTACTGTAAAGACGATTGCTTTGTTATCCGGTCCGAGGATTGTTGGGAAGGGCCCCCGAATCTGTTTTACGTGGACTTATCGTGTGCTGTTTCAGTGTTCTTGTGAATAAACCTGTTGGATCGTCCCTCGGCCTCGTCCATCCTTTGCTCTGTTGTACACCCCGTCACAAACTGGTTGGCAGCGCTGGGATCAGAGCAGAAGGAATGGAGGACAATGGCTCAACATCAGGAACCAGCACTGCAGAGTACAAGACCTGGACTTTGGGGAGCCTGCAATCAAAGGCCCGTGAAGTAGGAGTTCATTTCAAAGGACTCTCCAAGGAGCAGCTGATTGACGCGCTAGAAGGAGTCTGCTCGCAAAATGACGTGGAGGAAGGATCCTCACAGCAAACGGAAGAAAGACGGGAGCTGGAGGTAAATACCCAAAAAAGTCAATGGATTGTGTGGTATGAGGAGGAGATGGCATTGCTTGGAGATGAGGCCACCATAGAAGATAAGAGGGAGGCTATTCGCAGAGCTCAAGAGAGGGCATTTCTGGAGAGGAGATTTGCTGTGGAAGCAGCTAGAGGCTCCAGACAAACTGTAACCACAGCACCCACTATGAGGGAATTCTCCAGAGTGTCCCGCAAGGACTTTAAGCCATTTAATGAAGCTGCAGGTGACATTGAGGGCTTCTTTCAGGACTTTGAGCATCAGTGCCGATTAATGGAAGTCCCAGAAAGAGAGCGAGTCAGACACCTGGTGGGCCTCTTGGAGGGTGGAGCTGCCGACGCCTATAGAGCTATGGACCCTGAGTGGAATTGTGAGTATGGGGAGATAAAACAGACCATTCTGGAACATTATGCCGTGACCCCAGATACTTATAGGACTAAGTTCCGTACATTAGCCTGTGATGGAGAAGTGTCTTTCAAGATGTTTGCCCACAGACTGAAACAAGTATGCCATCGCTGGCTGGAGGGAGAGGGAGCCTTAACTTGGGAGACCTTCCTCCAGGTCATCCTGAAAGAGCAGTTCTATGCCAGGTGCCCTGCGGAAATCAGAGAATGGGTGCGTGAGAGAAAGCCGTCAACTGTGGAACAAGCTGCTGCTCTAGCTGATGAGGTGCTCACTATCAAGCCTCAGTGGAGGGTTCTGTTGGAGGATGGAGAGACGCCTAACAGCTCCACAACACCAGATGCCCCCAGTTATTCTGTCCCCATTGTTCCCCGTTCCTCTAAGCCACCACATGTTGATACCCGTGTGAATGTGCCTCCAGTTGCTTCTACTGCACTTTCTGGAATACGCCGGGGAGAGGAAGTAACAGAGCGCAGGTGTTATGTTTGTAGGCATCCCGGGCATTTGCAGGCCTCATGCCCAGTCAGCCCATGGAGGAATCATCCTCAAACCCCTACAGCACCTTCAGGTGGGAGCCGGCCTCCAAGTTCCCCTACCCCTTACCCAAGAGGACGCCTTGGATGGAGGGAGACCCAGCTCAGATGCTATCAATGTGGACAGCCAGGGCATCGGCAAGTCTCCTGCCCAGCTGTTCAAATGAGGACTGATCCTGCACCCAATCGGATTGTTAATTATTTACAGCCCAGTGCCATGGAGGAAGATGTGGCACCGCTAAGTGAGGACTGGCCTAGTGACTCAGCCCCCCATGTTGCACCACCAGGAGTTTACGGGGTGCGACCCGCAGTTATGACGACTTCTGCTCATCGAGGTAAGCACTTGCAGGAGGTTGTGCTGGATGGACAGAGACTTGTTGGATTTTGTGACTCGGGTGCTTTCCTCACACTGGCTGATCCCCGAGTGGTTCGGCCTGAGGCAATCCATAGAGGACCTGGGATTGTCATTGAACTGGCTGGTGGACAATGGAGGACTATTCCCACAGCCACTGTGGATCTGAACTTTGGTTTTGGGGTCAGGCGATGTGTGGTTGGGGTGATGGGTGGTCTGCCTGCAGCTGTTCTCCTGGGCAATGATGTGGGAGAGCTAAGATGCCAATTCGTGGCTGCATGAAGCCACATGTAAGTAACGCTCTGCCTGTGTGTACTTAACCAGTGACCTGTAGAGGTCCCTAGTACGTACACAAGTTGGGAGGGGGAGGGATTGTCATGATGTATGTAGTTTTCTCCATCCCATATTTTTGTATAAGATGCCATGTGATGTATTTTACCTTCTCACTGTATTTGCTGTAATACTATGTCTTGGGATGTAAGTGACTATACCTTTTCCCAGCCTGTATCATCTTGCACTCAGGCTTCAGCAGTAGCTATTGTCATTGATTTGGTGGGGGTTGCATATATATTGTTCTTCTCAGCATGGGACTTCTCCAACCACAACTTGGTAAACAGAACAGAGCCAGCATTCTAAAGCCCATTCATGCATCAAATGGCCAGGGGAAGGTGTGCCCAACTAAGGGGCTGATCCCAGGAGAGAAGAACATGTTAGTTCAGTTAGTTGGAGCTCGGCTGGAGAAGTGTCGCGGGCGGGGAGGAGGGTGTCAGCACACCGCGCTCACCCCTTCTGCTCGGGTCCGGCAGTTGCTCCTGGTGGCTCGAGCTGCGGGCCGGATCCCGGGGTGTCTCGAGCGACACTCCTCGCCCGTGAGTGAAAGAGGGGGTGTTTGTTGGGATTATAGTTCGTGACGCCACGCCACCACCGCTGCTCAGTGTGGGGGTCCCGGGGATGGTGATTGGAGCAGCCAGGTGTTGTGTTGCCCCTCCGTGGGTAGGGGTTGGTGATCCCGGGGCCCGGTGAAGAGATGTGAAGTGTAGGGCCTGGAGGGCGCAGGGACGCGGGGGCAGCGCTGTGCCTTGCGGCACTGTGGTACTCACTCAGCCTGAGACACGGACACAGTTTGTACGGTAAACCAACGGCTGGTAGGACGGTCCCACAGACGGCTGCACCTGCACTCCCGGTAGGTGACGGTGACGTCTCACTTCCTTGCACCTGTTTGACTGATGGTAGCGGTGGATTCCCTCCGGTTACCCGCTCCCCGACTGCAATCTGGGCCGGAGGAGCTCTACACTTTGCCCGCAGGCGCTGGCCCTGGGGAAACTGGTGCCTTGGCGGTGGCGGTGTCTCCCCGGTAATGGTCGGGCTGTTGCCGTCAATCGGGACTTTGTTGCTGGGGGATCTGCGTCCCCTTCACTGACGGATTCGGCAAATTGGGCGACTCCTAGCCTTGCCGGGGTCCGAGAGGCCCCTGCCCTGGTGCTGACTGTCCTTCGGAACACTGCTCCAGACCACCGGGCACACAGCCAACGGGGTCCTTCCAGGAACTTCCAAACGGTCCCCCTCCGGACAGTCACCGCCGTCGCTGACCTTGCTGTTCTAGCCCTACACACAGCTGGGCTCTCAGGCTCTGCGCACTCTCTGCGCTCTCTCCACTTCTTGCTTTCCTCCTGTTTCACTTCTCTTACTTTCACTTGCTGTTTACTTAAGCTCGTCCCTGAGCTGACTGCACTCTTGCCCTACCCGGGCTTAACTGCTCTTCACTCAAGCTCCTCCTGAGCTAATCTGCCTGGTAACTTCCTGCCTCCAGAGTTGTGAGCTCCTTGGTGGGCGGAGCCAACCGCCTGGCCCACCCCCTGGTGTGCATCAACAAACTCTTGGAGGAAGGCAACAAGGATTTCTGGTTAGCAGGTGTGCCTACCTGGAGTGTGGGGTGTAGTGGTGTTGTTATCTGTGTCCCCTGGCTTGCCCAGGGCGACACATTCCCCCTTAGCAAAATGCAGACCGTCCGCGGGCTGCCGTCCTACACCGGTTTTATTTTTCTGTAAAAAGGGGATAACAGGGTTAACAAACATGCATGACATTTTTTAATCAACTCTTCCCAAGACGGGAGGCACATTTTACTTTTAACGTTTCAACGGTGTACGGTCACGGTTTCCGCTCTCTCCCACCCAAGCAACCTGGCCCTGATGCTGCCCCTAAAACCCAGGCAGCACCCCTTGACCCACAGTCCAGCACAAGTCACCCGAGCGGGATCTGTCCTTCCCTCCAGAGGGTAGCCACCGGTCCCTTTGGTGGCTGGGCCCTGGCCTGCTCTGCTCAGGGCCCTCCCTCCAACCTGCCTCTCCGGAGGCGGCCTGCGGAAACGGTAACGGTACCCAACATATTTACAAGCCACTAACGTTTGTGGTTGCCCTGCAGAGTTCACGGGCTTGTCCATGGCTAGTTCCCATGCATTTTTTTAAACTTTAAACGGTCCCCACGGGGACAACGGTGCCGGCTCCAGCCGGTTGCAAATCAACAAAATAAATCAGGTGACTTCTCGGGTAATCATTTTCATCATCTTTGGCAAAACTTTTCAACTTTTAACTTTTTTTTTTTTTTTCAAACAAACTCACAACACTCTTTTACATTTGCGGGCCCCTCTTACTCATAGAACGGTCTCCCTGTACCTAAGTGGGGGTCTACCTAGGTTGGAACGGGTGGACCTCCGGGGCCCGGTGTCAGTGGTGCTAGACAGTGGGGTAGAGGGAACAATCGGTTCCTCCTCCCTGCTAGAGTGTGGGGCAGGCGGAGGTGCAGGGGGGCTGGGTACAGGTTCATCCCTGGGCACTGGCACTGGTTCTGGCTCACGGTTAACCGCTTCCACTACTTCTTCATCCACGGGTTGTGGGAACAGTATCACTGGAAGTATCACCGCGCCGTTCTGTGTAGGCCAGTTTGCTGGGAAGTCACCCATGACAGTGTGGATTACCTCTGCTGCCTTTTCCACCGGTGGAGGAATCGGTACTTCAGCCTCTGCTTTCAACGCTGGGGGGCATTTTTTTAGATGGTCCCGAGAAACTGTGGCCAGGGTGCCCCCTTGGTCACGACTGATCTGGTAGGTCTTCCCATTGTCCCACTCGGTGGGTTGTACGACATAAGGGACTTGCTCCCACTGATCATCCAGTTTGTGGGCTTTTCTCTTCCGTTTCAGCACCACATCTCCTGGCTGGAAAGGACCTGCAGGCGCCTTCTGGTTGAACCGGTGCTCTTGCTGTTCTCGACTTCGACTGAGGTTTTTCTCTACATACTCCTGGATTTGCCGGTACTGGGCCCTCCTCCGACTTTCCCACTCTGCCGTTGAAGGGAGTGCTTCCGGAGCCTCCAACCCCATCTCCAGATCCACCGGTAGGCGGCCAGGCCGGGCCCTCATCAGATACGCTGGGGTGCACTTCGTCGAGCTGGATGGGATATTATTGTACATGTCGACCAAGTCGGGTAACTTTTCCGGCCACATGTTCCGTTCTTCCAGCGGTAGCGTCTTGAGGAGCCCCAGGACCAAGTGATTCATTTTCTCGCACATGCCGTTGGTCTGGGCGTGGTACGGAGTGGTCCGGATCTTCTTGCAGCCGTACAACTGGCAGAATTCGTGAAACACTTCTGCTTCAAAAGCCGGGCCTTGGTCAGTCAGCACCTTCTCGGGGTACCCATGGGGTCGGCAGAAGTAGGCCTGGAACGCTCGGGCAGCGGTTCGACCAGTCAGGTCCTTAACGGGGACTACCACCATAAATCTTTAGTAGTGGTCTACCATGGTCAATGCGTAGGTGTACCCACTTCGGCTAGGGGTGAGTTTGACATGGTCCAGGGCGACCAGCTCCAGCGGCTGATGGGTGACTATGGGATGTAACGGTGCCCTCTGGCTAGTCTCGTCCTTTCTCCTCAGTGTACAAGGACCGCACTCTCGGCACCAGGCTTCCACCGATTCACGCATCCCACTCCAATAGAACCGCTCCCTCAACAGCATCTCCAGCTTCTTCCACCCGAAGTGGCCAGCACCATCATGGTATGCCCGCAGGACAGTAGCAACCTCGGCCTGAGGCACGATCAACTGGCATATTTTCTCATGGGTCTTTGGGTTGACCAGCTCACGGTACAGCCTCCCTTGGTGTAGGTAGAGCCGTTTCCGTTCTTTCCACAAGCGTTGGGCTTCGGCTGGAGCGGCAGGGTCTATTCCCATAGCACCCTGTTCCACCAGGGCCTTGACAAGGCGGACAGCCGGCGCTTGGTCCTGGGCGTCCTGCCACTCTTGACTGGGCCGCGGGTCCAGATCCACCCGTTGCTGACATACTTGCACTCTCTCAGTAGGCGGCTGGTGAAACGCAGGCAACTCAATCTCCTCGAGGTCGTCATCCTCACACCCCTCTTCCGACAAATGGGGCATCCGGGAGAGTGCATCTGCATTGATGTTGACACGACCAGCTCGGTACTTTATGGTGAAATCATAGTTGGCTAACCGGGCTACCCACCGCTGCTCCAGCGCGCCCAACTTGGCCGTGTTCAGGTGAGTTAGCGGATTGTTGTCCGTAAACGCGGTGAATTTTGCCGCCGCCAGGTAGTGGCGGAACCGCTCTGTGATAGCCCACACCAACGCCAATAGCTCGAGCTTGAAGGAGCTATAGTTCTCAGGGTTCCTTTCGGTCGGCCGGAGTTTTCGGCTGGCGTAGGCAATCACCTTCTCCTTTCCATCCTGGACCTGGGACAAGACCGCTCCCAGCCCCACGTTACTGGCGTCCGTGTGGAGGATAAACGGGCGCCCATAGTCCGGGTACGCCAAGACCTCTTCTCCGGTCAAGGCCGCCTTCAACTGGCCAAAAGACTCCTCCTGCTTGTCCTCCCACAACAGTGGGGCTCCAATGGGTCTACCGCCCTTGGTCTGTCCCACGAGGAGATCTTGCATGGGGGCAGCCATCTTCGTGTACCCCTTTATAAAGCGCCGATAGTACCCCACCAGACCCAGGAACTGCCTTACTTCCCTCACTGTGGTTGGTTTCGGCCAGCTCTGAATGGCAGTGATCTTCTCAGGGTCGGGGGCGACGCCATCCGCACTCACCACATGTCCCAGATACTGCACCCTGGGTTTCAGCAGATGGCACTTCGAGGGCTTCAACTTCATCCCGAACTTGGCAAGGGACGCGAACACCTCGGCCAGGTGTTCCAGATGGGCCTCATACGTCTGGGAATAAACAATCACATCATCCAAATACAGCAGGACGGTCTCGAAGTTTAAATGTCCCAGACAGCATTCCATCAACCGTTGGAAGGTCCAGGGGGCATTGCACAGCCCAAACGGCATGCTATTGAATTCGCAGAGCCCCATCGGGGTGGTGAAGGCGGTCTTCTCCCGGTCCTCGGGGGCCACGGCCACTTGCCAGTATCCGCTGGTGAGGTCAAGGGTCGAGAAGTAGTTTGCAGTTCTCAGTGCAGCCAAAGATTCTTCAATACGAGGCAATGGATATGCATCCTTATGGGTTATCTGGTTGATCTTCCGGTAGTCCACACACATCCGCATGGTACCATCCTTCTTCTTGACCAGTACCAACGGAGCGGCCCAGGGACTACAACTGTCCCGAATAACCCCTGCCTCCTTCATATTCTTCAACATATCTTTGGCACACTGGTAATGTGCAGGGGGAATAGGTCTATACCTCTCTTTGATAGGGGGATGTTCACCTGTGGAAATGTGGTGTTGGACCCCCCTGATCTGCCCAAAGTCTAGGGGGTGCTTACTGAAAACCTGCTCGTATTCCTGCACTACCCTGTGTACCCCTGCCCTGTGATGTGTAGGGGTATCATCAGTGCCCACATGTAGCTGTTGGTGCCACTCCTTGGTGTCCCCCTGGGTTGGGGAAGTGCTGGTGGTAGGTGGGAGTGTGGATGGACGGGCTTCCTGGATAGTGTGAGGGTCTAGGGTGAGCAGTTTGGCAATGGTGGCATACCGGGGAAGCCTGACCTCCTCTTCCCCACAGTTTAACACTCTCACAGGCACTCTCCCTTTCTTCACATCTACCACCCCTCGGGCGGCCACTACAGTGGGCCAGTGCTCAGAAGGCATGGGCTCCATCATTGCAGGGTAGTCACGCCCCTGAGGCCCTACTGCTGCCCTACACCAGATCATCATCTCACTTCTAGGGGGCACAGTCAATGGAGCAACATCCATCACTCGCACTCCACCAATCTCCCCTCCGGTTGAGCTTACATGCTGGCGGTACATCAGGGCGCGGATCTCACGTTGCACAGCCCTCTGCCGGCTCCCCGCCGCCGTGGCGGCTAGCTGCTGCAAAAGGTTCAGCACATCAGCCATGCAGTGTTCCATCACATTGGTCCCCAACACTATTTTCGGGTTATGATCACTAGGCTCATTCATGATCACAATCATACCCTGGTGTTGCAGTTCAGCTTGCCCCACTGTCATAGCCACCTCTTTATACCCCACCTGGGTCAATGGAAGTCCATTAGCGGCAATCAAATTTATACTATTGTCTGGAGGCGCTAGCTCGTCTGTGGCCCAATATCGCTGATACAATGTGTACGGTATGGTAGTTACCTGTGATCCAGTGTCCAAGAGAGCCATCACGGGTATGCCGTCCACAGCCACAGGGATGATAGGGCCGGCCCCGACGTATCGGTCTCGCCAGTCCGGGGGGCCACGGTGTTCTACTCCTGAGGATTGGCCCGGGGCCCCAGGGGTTGCTCGTTTAACGGGCACTGTCGGTAAACATGGCCCGGCTTACGGCACTTGTAGCAGATTGGAGGTCTGCTCCGCGGGTTGTTAGCGCTTCTCTGCTGCATCCAGGGAACATCTTCGGGACTGTCAGCAAGCTGTATCTGCGCTGGGGGCCGAGATCTGGTCAGAGGTTGTAGTGCAGCAAGGATTTTGGCAAGGTCTCCATCCAGGCGACGGACCTGGGCTGCCAGTTCTTCCACTGTGCTGCTCGAGGCTGCAGGTAGTAAGGAGGTTGGTTTGGCTGGGGCCGCCACAACAGGAGCTGTCTCGACGGGCCACGGGACGGGTTCCAGAACTTCAGCAGCTGGGGGCTGTAGTGCTTTGATAGCTCGCTCCTTTAACACAGCAAAGTCCACATCAGGGTGTTCCAGAGCCCACAGCCGGAGTTGTTTACGATCCTCAGGGGACCTCATCCCCTGCGCGAATTGCTCCACTAACATCTTGTTGCTATCCGCCTCATTAATAGAGTTCACCCGCTTTAGCGTGCGGAGGGCGGTCTGCAGACGTAGAGCATAGTCCCGAATGCTATCCCCAGCTCGCTGCCGGCACTGGTAAAACTGCATCCTCAGCTCAGCTTCAGTCCGGGTCTCGAAGGCAGTCTGTAGCTTCTCAAAGATGGTGGCTACAGAGAGCCGGTCCCCCTCGGCCCAGGTCTCCGCTTCCTGCTCCGCCGCACCGGTTAACTGGCCTAGCACTATCGCTGCACGTTGCTTATCAGTCAGGGGGTACAGCTCTAGCAACGGGTTAAGCTTTTTCCGGAAGGCCTGCAAGGCATCCGGTTTCCCGTCATACTGCGGTAGCCAGGCAGCTCCGGGTGCATAGGGCAAGGAAAACGGCATGACCTGAGCAAGCGCGGGGGCCGCGGCACCTCCCGCCAGTACGGCCGGGACCTGGGCAGGCCCATTCCCATCCGCGGGTGCCGCTGCGGCTGCGACCACCGCTCTTCCAGCGGCTCCGTCGGGCGCAGACATCTTGTTTCCGTCCCCCTTAGCTCTTTCCGGCCCCTCCTCTCTCGGGGCGGGGTTTTGGCCTTCGCGCCTCTACTGCTCGAGAAGACGCTCGAGCGGGAACTTTTCGCGCCAAAGATGGCGGCTTCTGAAATTTTTCTGCCGGATACCTCCGGCGGTAACAAGGCGCACCTCTACCAGACGGCAGAGCGGTAAGATCCTGTTCGTGACGCCAAGTTGTAGCGGGCGGGGAGGAGGGTGTCAGCACACCGCGCTCACCCCTTCTGCTCGGGTCCGGCAGTTGCTCCTGGTGGCTCGAGCTGCGGGCCGGATCCCGGGGTGTCTCGAGCGACACTCCTCGCCCGTGAGTGAAAGGGGGGGTGTTTGTTGGGATTATAGTTCGTGACGCCACCCACGGTTGTGGTGATAGCACCACCGCTGCTCAGTGTGGGGGTCCCGGGGATGGTGATTGGAGCAGCCAGGTGTTGTGTTGCCCCTCCGTGGGTAGGGGTTGGTGATCCCGGGGCCCGGTGAAGAGATGTGAAGTGTAGGGCCTGGAGGGCGCAGGGACGCGGGGGCAGCGCTGTGCCTTGCGGCACTGTGGTACTCACTCAGCCTGAGACACGGACACAGTTTGTACGGTAAACCAACGGCTGGTAGGACGGTCCCACAGACGGCTGCACCTGCACTCCCGGTAGGTGACGGTGACGTCTCTCTTCCTTGCACCTGTTTGACTGATGGTAGCGGTGGATTCCCTCCGGTTACCCGCTCCCCGACTGCAATCTGGGCCGGAGGAGCTCTACACTTTGCCCGCAGGCGCTGGCCCTGGGGAAACTGGTGCCTTGGCGGTGGCGGTGTCTCCCCGGTAATGGTCGGGCTGTTGCCGTCAATCGGGACTTTGTTGCTGGGGGATCTGCGTCCCCTTCACTGACGGATTCGGCAAATTGGGCGACTCCTAGCCTTGCCGGGGTCCGAGAGGCCCCTGCCCTGGTGCTGACTGTCCTTCGGAACACTGCTCCAGACCACCGGGCACACAGCCAACGGGGTCCTTCCAGGAACTTCCAAACGGTCCCCCTCCGGACAGTCACCGCCGTCGCTGACCTTGCTGTTCTAGCCCTACACACAGCTGGGCTCTCAGGCTCTGCGCACTCTCTGCGCTCTCTCCACTTCTTGCTTTCCTCCTGTTTCACTTCTCTTACTTTCACTTGCTGTTTACTTAAGCTCGTCCCTGAGCTGACTGCACTCTTGCCCTACCCGGGCTTAACTGCTCTTCACTCAAGCTCCTCCTGAGCTAATCTGCCTGGTAACTTCCTGCCTCCAGAGTTGTGAGCTCCTTGGTGGGCGGAGCCAACCGCCTGGCCCACCCCCTGGTGTGCATCAACAAACTCTTGGAGGAAGGCAACAAGGATTTCTGGTTAGCAGGTGTGCCTACCTGGAGTGTGGGGTGTAGTGGTGTTGTTATCTGTGTCCCCTGGCTTGCCCAGGGCGACACAGAAGGACTAGGATCCATAGTTGAGGCTGGATCCTGGGGTCTGTGTGTGTGGACTGTTACAGACTGGAGATCCGCGGCCACGTGGGATTGTGTCGAACTCTTTGGACTACTGTAAAGACGATTGCTTTGTTATCCGGTCCGAGGATTGTTGGGAAGGGCCCCCGAATCTGTTTTACGTGGACTTATCGTGTGCTGTTTCAGTGTTCTTGTGAATAAACCTGTTGGATCGTCCCTCGGCCTCGTCCATCCTTTGCTCTGTTGTACACCCCGTCACAACGTTGATCATCAAGCAGTGTATGATGACTTGGGTCCTCATAATCAGCTGCCAGAAGAATTTTATTTTCCAATAGCTGTGTCTCTCTCCATTTCATTGAAGCAGAAATGCCATCTGCGATTAAACCTTCTCTTTGGTACAGGCAAAATTGCAAGTTCTTCCACTCCCTTATGAAAATGACAGGAGTTAAATCCTCAGCTTGTAATTTTTTAGTCACGATAAATGGGTAATTAAGCAATTCCTTCAATTCAGCCACCCCTGTCCATTGACCTTCATTTAGGATTACCTGAGGGTTCGCCATATCTATAAGAAACTGTTTTAGTTCAAGCAATCGCTCAATCATTAAATAAGTGCTGCCCCACCGAGTGGCTTGATCGGCAATTGCCCCTTTCCCAGCACGTCTCTTCAAGATGGAATCAATTTTAGGGGTTCTGGTGGCAATAACCAATTTCCTCACTTTTCCAATCAGATTTCCAGCATGTCCCTCTTGCAGACTCTCTCTTATTGTCAGCTGCAGCGTGTGCAAAACACACACTGTGATGAATATGAAAGTCTTTTGAAGCAGCTTCAACAAGATCATCTAATTCTAAAGTATCATTTTGCTGTTCTTCTGTTGTAATATCTGTTTATTCCTCAGTTACATGAACAGCACTGTGGCTCCATCTCACACATACTGAATACTAAATCTTCTTCTAGCTGTTGTTCATTACTCTCATTCATCAGTTTAATTGTACTTATCATGTTTGAAGCATTGTACGTTATTTTTGCTAATCTGCTTTTGCTATTGAAAGCATTATTTATGAGCTCAAAAACCTTTCAGGTGATGCAGTTTTTTAAAAAGCTGATCTGCTTTTGCAGCTGAAAAACGTATCCTCAAAAAACGCAGCAAAAACCCTGTGTGTAAATGTAGCCTTAGATCAGGAACAGAACAGCCATTTATAGGACATTTCATAACTTTCCCAAATTCCTATGAAAAACTATTCAGCAAATTCTGCATTAAACTACTGTACCCAATTTATTATATATTTTAGGAGTCTGAGTCGGTCCATTTTATACCGACTCCATCAAAATGAACACCGACCCCGACTCCACAGCCCTGGTTTTCACATGTACCGGAGACACACACATGTAGACCCATTAAAATCAATGGGTCTGTGCACACCTGCGTGTTTTCACACGGACTGTGTGTCTTTGTGGAGCATACATGTGTCACGTGGAGCATACCTGTGTCCGTGTGCTCCACATGTAGACTTATCAGTTGTTCTCCGGCAGCACGGGTGTCATACGAAACACGCTCTGATGTGATTAATGTGACATCAGTGTGACAGGTACTGGAGAAAACTTGAGTCTAGGAAATAAAATTATTTTCTATACTCGCCTGTCTCCACCGCTGATGTCTCCAGCACTGCTGTCACTTGCTTCCGACCACCGGTCATTGCACATGCACTGCATCTCGAACCCGGAAGCAGCAGCAGCACCACCGGACACAGCAGCACCATGGACAGGTAAGTATAGAAGTTCATGCTGTCAGTGTGCTATGTGGATGTCGCACGGGTAGCACACTGACAGCACACGCTAAACACGGACACACACAAATACTATTTTGTGGCATAGGACACTGTAAATGGTCCTGTAAATGGTTAGAAAGTAATAGCTTTTGAGAAAAAAAAACATTGCATATGGTTGACATGCACATGCTAAACGAGGCAAAAATCACACGCTCACATAGCACACGAATGACATATGGAATACCAAACAAATTTTACTCATCCAACTTTTCAGGATGAGGAAGGACAGATCTGTTATGCGCCAGTGTGAGTGATCTCGGAACTCACTGCAACACAATTGACTCTAGGGCCTAAGAATCTGGCCTTTGTCTGTCATCTTGGTACACCTATTGGGCTGCCTGTCAGCTTTATATGGACATGCAAAATGCACAATACATACAATGCAGACATTTTCAGTATATTATATGAGCTATTAAGTTTCCATTGTGTAGATCAAGGGGAAGTGAAATATAAACTTAACAAAAAACTCTTTAAAAGAAAAGTTTTCAGTTTTAAAATAAAAAAAACAAACCAAAAAACCAATATTGTATTATCAGTGTTTTTTTCATAAATTTATAAAAAATATTATTGTTAATATGAGTATTTATATTAACATTTTTCAAAATTGCCTTAATTCTTATGAACGTTAACACATTAACCAATATTAATAATGGATAATATATTCTTTTAAAGTTGGAGTCTGAACATTTCACCCAACTCCACCAAAATCAAACTTCCATGACTATGACTCCACAGCTCGCATTGATGTAACTGACCTGATGCACCAAATAAAATCGTATACTCACACCTCGTGGTAGAGACCTTAATAATGTAACCACAAAAACGAAACCTAAAAAAATGCAAAATTGCTTTTTATGTTTTTGCTTTGCTACCCTCCCTACAAAAAAAGATTTATTAATGTATTAACAAGGAAGCAGAGCAAGGAGATAGAGACAGCATTCCAAGGATCGGATTGTCTAAAATCTTGCATATGCGTGCATCGTATTAGCAAGTCCTATCATGGTTTGGATTGTAACCAAAATGTCAGTCAAGCCCAGGGTGGCATTATTAGAGGATATAATGCAGGACTAGTCTAAGGGAAGTGACATCCGCCAGACTAGTTTTGGTTAATTTAAATACAAACTGCAGAATACAGGATGCAGAAGTGCTTTTTTTAAACACAAAATTGTTAGATTTTAACTTTATACGCGATGGTATAATGATCCTCATTTGTAGCTTATCACAGTAATGACCAACAGTTAGTGGACTGGGCCAGTTCACGTTAAATAATAAAGTGGTTAATTTTGGGGCAAGAAAAAGAACTGCTTTATAATGGATCCTCATTTGCAGCTTATCACAGTAAAGCCTTGTGCGCACGCTGCGTATATGCTGCGGATTTTGCCGCGGATTTGCCGCGGAATTGCTACAGAAAATGTGTCTAACATTGCTGCAGTCATTCCCCAGCAGATCCGATGTGTTTGAAAAAATGCTGTGCCACACTGCGTTTTTTTTTATACTCGCGGATTTACCCGCTGAGGAATTAATGAGCATGTCACTTCTCCGCAGGTACCTGCTTTTTTTGCCATAGATAATGGTAAAAAACCGCGGGGACTAACTTGCGGTAAATCCGCGGCAAAAACGCAGGTGCGGTTTTACCACGGGTGCGGGATTCTTTCAGTGGGTCCGTTTTTTTCTTAAGAAAAAGGCACTTTCTAGTGCGCACATAGCCTAATGACTGTCTCCAACAGTTAGTGGACTGGGCCTGTTCACTTTAAATAATAAAGTAGTTAATTTTGGGGCAAGAAAAAAAAAGTAAAACATTTTGGTATCGCCGTGTGTATAGCGAAACATACGGTAGTTTGTTCATCCCACCTTACAAAAATTGATCTAAAAAGCACATGTACCCCAAAATTGTACCAATAGAATGTAAAGCAGGTCATTAGGCAAAAAACAAGCCCTAATACAGTTCATTAAACAAAATAATACAGAACGTTATGGCTTTCAAAATATGATGGTCCCCGAAAATTTGTTTTAAATTTTCTTGTGATTTTAAATTGTGTATTTCTATGATCTTATCAACCCCCAGAATACAATTAACATGTTAATTATACTGCACAATGGACATCTTTTAAAAAAAAAACAAACAAACAAAAAAAACCTGACATTGTTCTGTTAAAGGTGGAACCCCGCCTATGTTAACTTCTTCACCCAAGGACCATTTTCTGTTTTTGCAGTTTTTGTTTTTTCCTCCCCTTCTTCCAAGAGCCATAACTTTTTCGTTTTTCCATCTATATAGCCAAGTGAGGGCATGTTTTTTGTGTTACTAGTTGTACTATTGAATGACACCATTCTGCAACATAGTGTGCTGGAAAACATGCTTACTTTAACAGACTTTTTATTGTGCAGTAAATCTTACCTACACTGCTCAATAATCATCGCTGCGTCAGTGAGCAATGGATACCTCTCTGCACTCAACCAAATTGCAGTGTCAAGGTATGGGAATTTTTCAACAAATATGCTAATCATGCCTTGTGGAATGTTGATACCTTGATCCCTTGTGACTTTCCTGTATGTAGCTTCAAACTGACTACACAAAGACAAAGGCTCATCTTGTATAGTTGGCTTAAGCTTTGTCAGGATTTCTGGAGTAACATCCCAGTTGCCCGTTGCCAGTCTCATCATGAAACGTTCCATTCCTGGGTTCCATTCTCCCTGTTGCCTCGTTCCTCTGATTTTAAGATATGTAGGTAACCACAATGTGAATAACTTATGCAATATTCAGGGACTAAAGAATATTTATTACAATAACCCTCAAAGACATCACATAAACTAAAAGGATCTACATTGGGATCGTATTTCGGGATCTCCTTGTCATCCGGACCCAAGCGTAGTGGCTACCACATCTGTACTCCACTGGTGTTGAAGTGAATTGTAGCAACCGTTCCACCTGTACCCTGGTGTCTGTAGCTCCTGATCTGATACATTGGAGATGCAGGCTCCGATGCCGCTGTCTCTTCCTGTGCAGTTCCCGAAACACAAACCTGTTTCGTGGGCAAGGCTAGCAGGGTATTCATACCATGCCGTGGCAGATTAGAGATGACCTGTTGCAAATCTGCAATGTTTTGTATCTTTGCAGTCAGATCTTCTCTAAAGGGGGCTTTAAACTCTACGATATCGTTAATATTTTATCGTCGGGGTCACGTTGTTAGTGACGCACATCCAGCGTCATTAACGATATCGCAGCGTGTGACACGTACCTGCAACCTTAAGCGACCTCAAAAATGGTGAAAATCGTTCACCATGGAGAATTCGTCCCAAACTCAAAAATCGGTAAGGGTTGTTGTTCGTTGTGGTTCGTCACTCCTGCGGCAGCACACATCGCTGTGTGTGACACCGCAGGAGCGAGGAACGTCTCCTTACCTGCCGCCGGCCACAATGCGGAAGGAAGAGGTGGGCGGGATGTTTACATCACGCTCAGCTCCGCCCCTCCGCCTTGATTGGCCGGCCGCTTAGTGACGTCGCGGTGACGTCGCTGTGATGCCGAACGTCCCTCCCCCTTGAGGGAGGGATTGTTCGGCAGTCACAGCGACGACGACGACCAGGTAAGTGCGTGTGACGCTGCCGTAGCGATAATGTTGGCTGCGGCAGCGATCACACGATTTCGCTTGAACGACGGGGGCGGGTACTTACACGCTCGATATCGCTAGCAATTGCTAGCAATATCGTCCGCGTGTAAAGCCACCTTAAGTGTAGTAACCTGCACATCTGTTGATGCGGGTCTGTTCTTAAACTGATTGAGTGTACAGTCGGGGAAGCTCTCTGTCCATGTCACAATAATAGGTCTCTTTCTCAGAGAGTCTAGATTCCAACACACAGATTTTACCGCTGCTCTCGGCAATACACTGGGCCCATTCTTGCAGCTGTGTTTCAATTGTGTGTGTTTGTTTGGTATTCTCCACACAACAATGGCATTAGAAGCTATCTGACGTGAAAACTTCTTTTGCCTTCTTGTGCTAGCAAGTGTTTCCACATGTTCTAGCTTGCAAATGCTATCCCCAAAGGTGTGCACCAATTTTTGCCAGCATTTGGAGGTGTTTGTTTTGTTTTATGGAAAATGCTTCTACTTATGCATAATTGTGTGTGTGTGTGTGTGTGTGTGTGTGTGTGTGTGTGTGTGTGTGTGTGTGTCTCTGATCCAGCAAGTCGAACCAGAGCATCTCTGTGGATTTGTATGTGATGGGAAGTATGGACTTTTTTGCACCCGTCATTCTTGCGCTGTTGGAAAAAGGTCCTTTTCTCTGGATCACCTTTTTTCCCTACCAGCTGGCCTTTATAGATGAACATGAATGTTGATGCTCTTCGAACGACGTGACACAACGATCTTGCTCAGATTGAAAAACTGAGTCAGCTGTCCCAACTATCAATGGCCTGAACGCACAGAATAACACAACACTGACCTGTGTATCAATGTTATCTTTCCTCATCCCTCTGGCATGTTTAGTTCACAGAGCATGACCACAGATTTTCGCCAAGCAAAACACGAAATACAATTTGGGGGCCTGACTTACCAATATAAAAGTCGACTCGGATAATGTTAAAGCTGGCTGGCTAACATGTTAAAGAGGGTACTTTTATGTTAATGGAGAGCTCCGAATATTAATTATTAATATTAATTATTGTTAGCTTTTACTACTAATACTAAATGACACCTTAACATGTTTTGTTCCTATGTTATATGTAAATGAACGGCGACTACATGAAACAAACCCATATACTTCTAAAGAATATTTATTATACACACCAAAAGTAACGACCACACTAATAAAGGATGCAGTAATAGCATACAATACTAATAATACACAATGAAACCCACAATTTCCTAATAATAATAATAATGATCAAGGTTAATAGTAGTGTTGGGCAAACCCCCCGATGTTCGAATTTGCGTCCGAACACCGAACTGGGACTTTACAGATATGTGAAGGGGCAGGATGCTGTAAAATAAAGAATATAGTTAATAATAAACATTGTCATTATACTTACAGGTCCCGCAATGCGTCCTGCAAACTCTGTCTCCCGCCGCTTCTGCTGCTGAGTCCGATCATCGCTGTGTCCTTCTGGTAACCACCGCTGACCTTCCGTGATGTCCTAGCCATGTGACCAGTCACGTGTGAATGTTGTATTATCTCATTGGATACTGTCTGGTCACATGACTATGACATCATGCAAGATCCTGCAGTGTCAGTGCCTCGGTGCTCGCCGGTACGTGGTGCTTGCAGGAGCATCTCAGTACTCGATATA
Organism: Anomaloglossus baeobatrachus; assembly: GCF_048569485.1. Classification (NCBI taxonomy): domain Eukaryota; kingdom Metazoa; phylum Chordata; class Amphibia; order Anura; family Aromobatidae; genus Anomaloglossus; species Anomaloglossus baeobatrachus. The sequence continues at coordinate 266,524,144 of NC_134356.1, read as the reverse complement.
CTCGGCGAGCAACGAATACCGGCGAGATGCTCTGGCACATGCTCTGCTCTACCTCCTTGCATGTTTGCAGCCGCCCCAGAAAATGGCGCTTTCATAGAAGCACCATCTTCTGGCGCTGTATCCAACTATTCCAGTGGCCCTGGTGCCAGGTGGCACACTGGGTAATAAGGGGTTTATACCAGCTTTTTTTTACCAGCTAGTATTAAGCCCGAGAGTCAGGCCAAGTTTGACCCGGCCATTAAGAATCTCCAATAAAGGGTTAAAAAAAAAAAAAAAAGACACCACACAGAGAAAAAAATACTTTATTAGAAATAAATACACAAACACACTTAAGAGACTCCTTCTTTATTACTCCCTCTCACCCCTCCACGATCCTGGTCTTCTGTCTTCTTCAACCGATGCAGCTCTCCTATAACAGAATGCACGGGGGGGGGGGAGAAAGAACGCTGCTGCTCCCCTCGCCGTATAATCCCTTACTATAGCAATGGTGATCTCCGGTCACCTGATTCCCAGTGCCGCTATTCACCGGCTGTGGCATTAGTGTGTGGCAGCCAATCCCTGCATGTGGTCTGACTCTGTAAAGAGCGCCAACATGCAGGGAGGGGGAGCCAAGAATGTGTCCGAGTATCTCTCCGGTATTCATCACTCGCCGAGTATATAGAGTACTGAGATGCTCGGGCGAGCAATGCGTACATGACGTCATAGTCATGTGACCAGTCTGTAGCCAATGGGATAATACAACATTCACACGTGACTGGTCACATGGGTATGACATCACGGAAGGTCCTTTAACTCAGTCCTGGTTACCGGGCGGCACAGCAATGATCGGACAGACATTGAAGTGGCCGGGAGACAGAGTCTGCAGGACGCATCGCGTAACCTGTAAGTATGATCAGAATGTTTTTTAAAAATGTGCTTTTCTTTATATATATATAAAAAACAAAAAAGTTTTATATATATATATATATATATATATATATATATATATATATAACTTTTTTGTTTTTTATTTTTTCAAAATATATATATATATATATATTTATTTTTACAAAGTGAGGTTAAGGTATGGTTTAAAGGGGGTATTGCGAAGTTTTTAGAAATCTGTACTTTTTTTTTTCTTTCTCCACACATAGATTTAGTCATTGTGGACAAAGACTTCTATTTTAACATCATCAGGCCATAATACTTGTTTCCAAAATGCATCAGGCTTGTTTTGATGGTTTTTTTGTATACTTCTGATGCTGAATTTTGTGGTGAGGACGCAGGAGATGTTTTCTTCTTATGACTCTTCCATGAAGACCATATTTGTGCAGGTGAATCTGAACAGTAGAACACTGTACCACAATATCCGAGTCTGCTAAATCTTCCTGAAGGTCTTTTGCAGATAAGCGGGGGTTCTAATTTGCCTCTTTAGCAATGTTACAAGCAGCTGTCACAAAAATTTTGCTTGGTCTTCCATACCTTCACTTGACCTCCACTGTTTTTGGTATCCGTCATTTATTAAATTACAGTTTGTACTAAGGAAAGGGCAACTTTAAAACTCTTTCCTATCTTCTTATAGCCTTCCTCTGCTTTGTGGGTCTGCACCATTTTTTTCATAGTGCTAAGCAGCTGCTTAGAAGAACCCATGGCTTTGGTTTTTAAGCACAAGGTTAGAGGAGTTTATAAAGCTGTGAAATTTGCATCACCTGGCCTATCCTAATGATAGTGAAAAAGCCATAACTCTAAGGGGTACTTTACTCGCTGCGATATCGGGACCGATATCGCTAGCGAGCGTACCCGCCCCCGCCTGTTGTGTGTCACGGGCAAATCACTGCCCGTGGCGCACAACATCGCTAACACCCGTCACACGTACTTACCTGCCTAACAACGTCGCTGTTGCCTGTGAACTGCTTCCTTTCTAAGGGGGCAGTTCGTGCGGCGTCACAGCGACGTCACATGGCAGCCGTCCAATAGCAGAGGAGGGGCGGAGATGAGCGGCTGGAAAATGCCGCCCATCTCCTTCCTTCCTCATTGCAGGTGGACGGAGGTAAGGAGATGTTCGTCACTCCTGCGGTGTCACACATAGCGATGTGTGATGACGCAGGAACGACGAACAACATCGCTACTCACCAGACAACGATATTTGGTGTTTGGACGACCTCTCCAACACCAACGATTTTTACCACTTTTGCGATCGTTGAAGGTCGCTCGTACGTGTCACAGACTGCAATGTGGCTAACGACGCCACATGTGCGTCACAAGCACCGTGACCCCGACGATAAATCATTAGCGATGTCGCAGCGTGTAAAGTACCCCTTACAGGCTAATTATGTTCTGAAATCTTGGTCAAAGTTATCGGAGCACAAAAACTACCAAAGCACACAAACTTTTGTATCTGCCTTTTTTTGCTAATTTTTGAAATGTAACGGATGATATATTTTATTTTTTTTTTTTTTGCCTAAGGAAATGTGTCATCTTTAACTTTAGGCCTTCTAGAGATCATTTCATCTTCAACTTACTTAAATGTTCACAGTAACAGTAATTTGAACCAGGAGTACCCAAAGTTTTGCATGCCACCGTATACCTGCATGGATGGGCAAACATGCAAATATATATCTAAATATATGTACATTTTGGAGCACTTCCCTCTACAGTTTTTTTTGATCATGTTTGCCACTAAAAAATATTGAATAAAAAGTTATCAAAAAGTCATATGTACCATAAATTACTATTAGTGAAAACTAGTTTGTTCTGCAGAAAGCAAGCCCTTTTACAGCCCAGTGTATAGAAAAAAAATAGAAAGATTATGGATCTCAGAATATGAAAACCAAAAATATATATTCTATCTCTATCATAAAGCTAACATATCATAAAGCACTGCCTTTAGCAAAGAATATCTCGCACATACAGCAGCACGCAATGGCTTTTCTTGTTTACAAAATCTAAAGCTGACGGTCTGCCTGTCCTTTAGGCTATGTGCGCACGTTGCGTACTAGCCCTGCAGAAATTTCTGCAGCGATCTGAAGAGCACACAAGCGCTTTAGATCGCTGCAGAAATGTCCGTAGTGAGCGCCGATTCCATGCGCTCTGCCTGCAGCTCCTGCCATAGACAGAGCAGGAGCTGCCGGCAAAGCGCAGGAAAGAAGTGACATGTCACTTCTTTTTGCGCAGCGCTTCGGCAGTAGCCGAAGCGCTGCGCTCTGAGACGCCACGTGCGCACGGCCCCTGCACAATCTCCATAGACTGTGCAGGGGACGCAGGACGCATGCAGTTACACTGCGCTGCAAAGCGCAGCGTAACTGCATGAATTTACGCAACGTGCGCACATAGCCTTAGGCTGTGTGCGCACGTTACGTTTTTTTATGCGTTTACGCAGCGTTTTAAACTGCAGGGTAAATGCATGCTTTGTGCATCCCCAGCAAAGTCTATGAGATTTAAGCAAATTCCATACTCACATTGCTTTTTTAAACGGAGCGTTTTGGATGCCAAAATCAATGTGTTTAAAAAAGCAACATGTCACTTCTTTTGTGCGTTTTGGATGCATTTCCCTCTCTGTCTTTGAGAGAGCAAACATCCAGAACGCATCCAAACTGCATTCAAAATGCATCCAAAATGCAGTGTCAAAATGATGCATTTTATTTGACAACCAGAACACAGACGTGCGCACATACCCTTAACGTACACCTTCATTGAATTACGGTACATTTCACATTGTCTCTATAAACTATAATTATTACATTCTATAGTAAGAAATGGCTGCATGGTTTAGACCTTGTCTCCCTTTTAAATGTAATTAATACAGGGGCTACTCTGTTCATACATTTTTTTTTTTTTTCATTCACAGCTTAGACATTGACTGGTATCATGGTCCTGATTTCCTTTCAACTGAACAAGGGTTTTCAGCTCTTCGCCATACAGGTGAGAAGCTCTTGCCTTAATGTGTTCTGTTTTTTTCATTTTTTTTATATTCTACTCTGATTGCTTCTTTGTGCCTATCTTCCGGAATGTACAGTTTGACAGAATGAAGATTATGTGAGCTGTATTTTTTCAGTTTGTATATCTTCTTGTATAATATACTGTGTGTCCAGAATAATTAGGAAAATAAACGTTTTGCTGGACCATTACTATAGAGAAGAAGGTAATTTTTTCTGAGACAACCTTGATGTAAATGTCCCAAGAACACTTGATACAAAAATACGTGTTTGATATCACATACACGCCCATGACCAAGTTTTGTGTATATCTCAGAGCAAAGTTAAAGATGTAACCAAATTGTAAGTCTCTGTAACCTGAGTAAAGGCTAAGTTCATACAACACTTTTTGACTCTTAAAGGGAAGGTGCCACGAATGTAATTGTTTATTAATAATTATTATGTAATCAATTATTTTTAATACAAAATTAAATTCATTTTTTATTTAGTTTTTATTTCATTCTATTTTTATTCAAACAATGGGGGCTGCCATCTTGCATTTGCAGTGTGCAATGACAGTTACACACTGCAAATAAGGCAGCCCCTGTGCATAGGGGATAAAAGTCTGCGTCCAACCCTATCTTCTGCACTGTAGCTGCTCCCTGCTAGGACCTGGACACACACCCTGGGCTGTCCTATCAAAGCAGAGGGAGAAGATCAGCACCATCACTGAGGAGTCCACAGCGTATGCTGTGTGCTCCGCTTTCCCCCAGAGCATGGTGGCAACAGTGATCTGCAGCCTGAGCCTGCTATTGTACTAATGATGTTAGTTCCCCGCGGCATGTACTCACCTTGGACCTCTGCTCCCAGCAGCTCTTCCTGTCACTCTGGTGTCCCGGCAGCTCCTTCTATCACCCTGGTGTCCCGGCAGCTCCTCCGTCACCCTGGTGTCCCGGTAGCTCCTCCTGTCAAACTGGTGTCCCTGCAGCATCTCCTGTCACCGCCCTGTGCTCTGGCATACTGCATGGGCATATATACATATGGGGCACTACTATATGGGCACAGTTATGGAGCACTATATGGGATGCATTCTACTAGGGAGCACTATGCCAGCAGTCCTTGGAGACAGTTTCCACCGTTCAGTATCACACTTCATCCTCCCTTATCCTTTTGCAAACACCCAGAAGGGGAGGTGACATCACACACAGGAGAGCAGATTATGCCCACTTTTACTGCAGTTGTAATGTGAGCTACTTGTACACTAGGTTTCAGGCCAAGTTCCGGCAGCTGCTCCCTCTAAAGTGGAACATTTTAAATTATTTAAATTATTTTTTATATTTTATGCCATTCAAAACAAATAGTATTTAAACTGAACATTAATACTTTACATTTTTTAGTTGTTGAATTATTTTTTTGTATTGCACCTTTCCTTTAATGACTTGTCGCTGCACTTGTCTCAATTCACAAACATTTTCTGTTTGACCTCTTTTGTGGCAGTGTCTGTCTTTTTAGCTGGACTCAATATCATAGTAGACTATGCCAAAAAAAAGGAGGCCAAGGTGAGCCCAAAGTTATGTATATTGGACTTCATTTGCCTCATTGAAGTTAAAAGCATCTCAGAATTCCATTTTTTGGGGATTGAGATAGGTGCTCCTAACGGAGTCAAGAACAAGCAGCAAAACATGGTCTGAACATAATCTTAGGTCCTATAAACACCATCATTTTGCATCCGATCAAAAATGGTTAATTTTTATAAGATTAGGAAAAGGTACCACTAATGCAGGATTGCTATTCTTTTACATCCTGTTGCTATTGATTGTCCTTCTATTGTATGAGACAGAATCAGCCATTATCTTGTTTTCAATAGGACAGCAAAAAGTCATCTCCACCACAGCCTGTTTAAGGCTATGTACGCACGCTGAGTTTTTTGTTGCAGAAATTTTCTGCACCAAAAACTGCCCCTTGTGCAGAAAAACACACCAAAAAATAAATGCGTTTTTGGTGCGTTTTTGTGCCATGCTTTTTTTTTTTTTTTTCATGCTTTTTTTTTTGTGAAATCATTGGCTGGAAAGACTAAAAAACACAGGAAAAAACGGATCAACAATTGACATGCCGCTTTTTTTTTTTTTTTTGTACCCAAAACTGCAAGGAAAAATGAAGCAACCACCATTTAGTAAAGTAAGCATAATTTCTAATATCTGTCAGACTTTGTTCACATTACGCTTTTTTACTTTTGAAAATTACTGCTGTTTTCGACAAACAACTAGGAATAAATTTGCACCCCTCGGAGTTTTGGAGCCACTCCTAGATTTGTTTACTGGGCAATTACATTGATAAATGACTCCCTTTGTTTTGTATTTGTTATATTGCACTAAGTGCTGGACTAGGTCTGAATGGATACCGTAGAGATAAGTATCTTCATACAATGTAGCACATTGATTTCCTAACCAGGCGTGATATGTATCACAGTGAATAAGTATTGTGGTTTTTATAATCCCTATTTTAATTTAATTTTACAATAGAAGTCATTTGTGTCAATGAGAAATGCATTAACTGTGGTTTGTTTTTTTTGGATTCTACAAACATTCCTTTTTCTAATTATTGGATACACTGAAAACTGCTCCCATTTTACTGCTCCCCCTCTTTGGAATGTCAACAAAGGGAGTGCTGCTGATCTGCATGTCATGAGACACCTGTGCTTATGCTTCAGTCCAATTTAACCCCTTTCTTTCAGAGACGGCTATGATTGCTTTTTTTGCAGGCTATGGAGCATATTTTAAAATCTTGATCTGTAATATGTTACTGAAAAAAATGCACTTTTCTCTGTACATAAAAATTTAAAGGCTATGTAAGAACATTTTATTTGCACAAACAAGCTCTATAAAAAGGTATACAGAGAGCTATACTTATGACTAGATGAGAAGTCTCCAAGAACACTACTGGCAAGAGATAGATTGCAACACAATTCTTCACATGAGTATGCCAAACAGTACCCAGCTGCTCCACTATTACTGCCATCTTAGGGTATGTGCGCACTAGGCGTTTTTGCCGCGTTTTTAGCGGCGTTTTTTACCGCGTTTTTCTGCTGAAAACGCAGTGACATTGCTTCCCCAGCAATGTCTATGGGTTTTCAGAAGTGCTGTCCTCACACAGCGTTTTTTTGTAGCTGCGTTTTTGTGGTGACCACAAAAATGCAGCATGTCAATTATTTCTGCGTTTTTTACTGCGTTTTTCACCCATTGAGTTCAATGAGATGTTCAACAACGCAATGAAAAACGCATATAGCCGCGTTTCTATGACTAAAAACGCAGCTATAAACGCAGGAGGTGGGCAGTATAGTGACGTGTACAGGAAGAGGATTCCTTCTGTTGGTAAGCACAGAAGCATGAATCCTCCCGGTACCGTCACCGCTGCGTCCACCTCCCGTCCGGTGCCGTGTCAGCTCCGTGCGGCGCCATGTCTGGGCGGGAGGTGGAGGCAGCGGCGAAAACCAAAGTGAACAGTAGAAAAAAAAAAAATGTCATATATACTCACCTGTCTGCCGGTGCCATCCCCGCTCCCACCTCCTGTCTCGGTACCGCCGCTCCGGCTGTGTGCAGTCTCCCCGGGGCAGGACCTTGCTTGCAGGACCTGGCGCTGATCACCTGATGCAGTCACCTGACGCATCAGCTGATCGTAGTCTCGCCGGCTTTTTCGCGCCCGGCCGGCTATCAGCTGATCCTGCCGTCAGGGGACTTCATCAGCTGATTACCGGCAGCTGCTGCAGCGATCGGACGGGATCAGACTCCTGTCCAATCGATCGCTCCGGGAGCTGCCGGTAATCCGCACAGCACATAAGTGAGTATTATTTTTTTTATTTTTTTTTTCTACTGATGCATCAGCTGATTGTATAACCGGCTTTTATACAATCAGCTGATGTGTGATGGGATTCAGGCACTTGATCCTGACACATCATCTGATCGCTTTGCCTTCCAGCAAACCGATCAGATGATATTGGATCCGGATTGGACGGCGCGGGATCCTGACCCAGGATTACTGCGGAGGGGGGTTTATTTCAATAAAGATGGAGTCACTAATTGTGTTGTGTTTTTAATTCTAATAAAAATATTTTTCTGTGTGTTGTGTTTTTTTTTTTTATCATTACTAGAAATTCATGGTGGCCATGTCTAATATTGGCGTGACACCATGAATTTCGGGCTTAGGTCTAGCTGATAATATACAGCTAGCCCTAACTCCATTATTACCTAGCTAGCCACCCGGCATGAGGGCAGCTAGAAGAGTTGGATACAGCGCCAGAAGATGGCGCTTCTATGAAAGCGCCATTTTCTGGGGTGGCTGCGGACTGCAATTCGCAGTGGGGGTGCCCAGAAAGTTTGGGCACCCTGCACTGTGGATTCCAATCCCCAGCTGCCTAGTTGTACCTGGCTGGACTCAAAAATTAGGCGAAGCTCACGTCATTTTTTTTTTTAATTATTTCATGAAATTCATGAAATAATTAAAAAAAAAGGGCTTCTCTATATTTTTGGTTCCCAGCCGGGTACAAATAGGCAGCTGGGGGTTGGGGGCAGCCCGTACCTGCCCGCTGTACCCGGCTAGCATACAAAAATATGGCGAAGCCCATGTCATTTTTTTTTTTTCTTTTTGGGCAAAAAACTGCATACAGTCCTGGATGGAGGATGCTGAGCCTTGTAGTTCTCCAGCTGCTGTCTGCTCTCCTGCATACACTAGTTCTTCAGCTGTCTGTCTGCTCTCCTGCATACAATGAACATTTTGAAGAAGGAAATGACATCAGACCTTTTTTTTTTTTTTTTCTCATCAACAATCTTTAATGGCATTGTGCACTGATTAAAAACGCAGTGAGCAAAAACGCAGCAAAAAACGCACCAAATCGCGGCAAAAACGCATGCGTTTTTGTCGCGTTTTTTAGCCGCGGGTGCGTTTTTTGAGACAAAAACGCACATAAAAACGCAGCGTGAAAAAAACGCCTAGTGCGCACATACCCTTAAGAGACTGGGTAAAAATTGAGAAAACATGAAAAAACTTATTTGCTTAGAGTAGGCAACCTACGTTTAATGAAATAGTGTTTCTCTATTGAAGAAATGGCTATTAAGAATAAATAACTTGGCACTGTACAGAGAAAAAATGTCACAACTCCTTTTTGTGTCCCAAGGTTGTCTGACCTCTAGACCCACACATATTTTCAGAACATGGGTGCTTATGTGCTCGAGTTCAGAGGAGAAGTGATTGCATCACTGTCTTTGCAGAATTTTTTATTTTGCTCTAAGTGAAGTGAGATCATACATGTGCAGCCACCATCTTCTGGACTCTGAGATGAGTAGTTCCCAGGATGTGTGCAGGTCTCATCAGTCAGAATGCTAACAATTCAAGAATTGTGACATTCAGAAAATCAGAAAACTACCTTAAGGCTGTGTGCGCATGTTACATTCTATTCCGCAGCGTGTAAGTCACTGCCTGTGCGTCTCAGAATGCAGCTGGAAAGCAGCGTTCTGAGACGCATTCGTCAGAATGCAATGTGCGAACATTCCTGGAGAATTCATCCGTTCTGGATGCTTTCTCTGCCATAGACCGAGTGGGAAAAGCATCCAGAACGCACATTTTTCACAGTGCGGTCCCACTCGGCTCTGCGGCATCCCCATAGACTTGCAGCAGAGCCGAGTGGGACCGCACTGTCAAAAAGAGCATGGCTGGTGGCGAGACAGAGCCGCACGATCAGAATGAACTCGGATGAACTTCACCCGACTTCATTGTGATCGCGCGGCTCTGTGCGCCGCGGCTTGATTTGCGATCACAGGTGAAGGACTCACCTGTGATCGCAAATCCCCTGAGTGACTGCAGTGAGCCACGCGATCAGCTGTGCTTTCACTCAGGTTACTCACGGCCACAGCTGCAGTCCTCCACCTGAGAGCGGTGGCTGCGAGTAACCTCAGTGACAGCACAGCTGATCGCGCAACTCACTTCAGTTGCTGCATGGAGCTGATAGGAGCGGCGGTGTTCTACTGCCACTCCTGTCAGCTTCCGATTAGCAGAGCTGAAAGCGTTGTGGGACCTTGCGTGGATTACGTCAGACCTGGAGATGTTTTTGAGGGGTTAATAAAGTGGTGAAAGAGGGTGTTTTTTTGTCTTTCATTACAAATAAAGGATTTTTTGGATGTGTGTGTTTGTTTTATTTAACTTACAGGTTAATCATGGAAGTTATCTCGGAGAGACGCCTGCCATGATTAACCTAGGACTTAGTGGCAGCTATGGGCTGCTGCCATTAACTCCTTATCACCCCGTTTGCCACTGCACCAGGGCAATTGGGATTAGCTGGGTTATGTCCTGGGACTGTCGCATCTAATGGGTGCGGCAATTCCGGGCGGCTGCTGGCCGATATTGTTAGGCTGGGGGGTTCCCCATAACGTGGAGCTCCCCATCCTGAGAATACCAGCCTTCAGCCATGTGGCTTTACCCTGGCTAGTATCCAAATTGGGGGAACCGCATGGCGTTTTTTAAAAATTTATTTATTTTTTTTACTGCTTGATATAGACACGCCCACCGCCAGCTTGTGATTGGTTGCAGTGAGACAGCTGTCATTCAGCGTGGGGACGTGTCTGACTGCAACCAATCATAGGCGTCAGTGGACGGGGGAAGCTGGGAATGCGAGATGGATTAATGAGTGGCTGGCATTTTCAAAAGAGGAGAAGCCACCACAGTGTGAACGCCGTGCAGCGCTGCGCCGGTGATCGTGGATCAGTGAGTATGAGAGGGGGGTGGGAGGGAGAGACCGACATGGACAGAGAGAGAGAGAGAGAGAGACATAGACATAGAGAGAGAGACCGACCGACAGATCGACCGACAGAGAGAGAAAGACCTGCCTTTGTTATGTTAAAAAAAAAATGCGTATCGCAACAATAATGCAATGCAAACGTACTGCTTAACATTTTGGCAGTGTTTTTCTACAACTCATTGATTTCAAGGGGTGTAGAACGCTGCCAAAATGGCAAAAACAATTGACATGCTGCTTCTTCAAACGCAGAGATTTTGACAAATTTTACGCACCTAAAACGCTGCGTTTTTAAAAGCATTGTGCGCACAAGAAAGCCTTACTTTCCATAGACTTTGCCTGGAAATCAAAATGCATGCAATTTGGCATGAAAACACTGCAGCTCAAAACGCTGCGGAAACGCAGGAAAAAATGCAATGTGCGCACAGAGCCTTAATGTGTACTTCTGGATAGCATGTTTAGGCCGTGCAGTCTGCTCATAGTAATAAGGCATTTTCCTGTACAAAAATGGGACCTGAGACAGTTTCATGTTCCTTTTATGCCCAAATGGTCACTAGAACAATCTTTAGCTATCATTGCATCCAAAACAAAAGTGGGACTCATTGCTTAAGAGAACTGACCTCCATTCCAACCAGCATTGCCATCTACTCTGCACTATGATAACCTTTGAGAACGATTGCATGAGTTAAATAAAACAACTGAAGCTGGATGTCTGTCTTGTAGGCCAATGTCATGCAATCCATTTTGGTGCTTTGTGGAGACTTTGATGCTTTAGACTTGGAGTATGACATCTAATTTCACTTGCAGTACAGAATGGATCACTATGGTCCAGTCTCAGGCTATGTTCACACACTGCGTTTTTTACCTGCGTTTTTGGTCCATTTTTGCTGCAGAAATTTCTTGAGAAATTCTTGTAACCTTTCTGCAGACATTCCCCAGCAAAACCTATGGGAAAAAAAATTAGCTGTGCGCACACTGCGTTTTTTACTTAAGAAAATTCTTTCAGCATTCTTTCACTCCATTGACTGTAATGTAATCATGAAATAGCGCAGGAATAACGCAGCAAGCAAGTGATGTGCGTTATTCCTGCGTTATACCTGCGTTATTCCCGCGTTATTTCGCGTTTTCGGGACATAGTGTACTTCCCTGCACTGCGTTTTGCAGGGAAGTGATGTCACTAGGACAGGAAGAGGAAGAGGAAGAGAAAAAAAAAAGCGTGTGCTCCGCTGTATTTTTACTCTCCAGCCGGGTAAACACACAGCGGCGGCCCGGTATTCTCAGGCTGGGGAGAGCGAGGGACAGGGTGAATGCCCCCTCCCCCTCCCGCAGCCGAGAATATCAGCCGCAGCTGCCCCGGGACTGTCGCATCCATTATGCGACAGTCCCGGCATGTTACCGGCTCTTCCAGATGCCGTGATGCGGGAGCAATCCAGGTAATATGGAGTTAACGGCAACTAAGTCCAAGATTAGTGATGGCAGCGTCTATGACATGCCGTCACTAATCTGAAAGTAAAGAAACACTCACACACACCGAAAAATCCTTTATTTTGAATAAAAGATAAAAAGCCCCTCTTTCTCCAGTGTATTAACCCCTCCCAAACACAGCTCCGACGAAATCCACAGCGATGTCCCGCGGCGCTTCCAGCCCTGCTCCAGCCGCGTGTGACAGTTCTCCACGGGTCAGTGAGCGAGGGCTGAATGCGGCTCCTGAGCGAGGTGCAGAGGTGACTCCAGGACATTTCTCACGGCCGGTGATGTGAAAACACTACCGACCGCCAGAAGTGCAGTGTGTGTGTGGGGGGAAACATCATAAATAAAGCTGGAATATCTATCCCTCTATTATCTTTCTATGTATCTATTATCTATATTTCAATATTATCTATCTATTATCTAGCTTTCTATCTTATCTATCTATTATCTAGCTTTCTATCTTATCTATTTATTTATCTATCTTTCTATCTATCCCCCTAAATATCTATTCTCTATCTATTATCTAGCTATCTATTATTTATCTATACCCCTAAATATCTATTATCTATCTATATCCCTCTATCTATTATCTATATCTATCTATCCCTCTATAATCTATCTATTCCCCTAAATATCTATTCTCTATCTATATCTATCTATCTATCTATCCCTCTAACTATCTATCATATATCTATCTCTGTATTATCTATTGTTTTTTTCTTTTTTCATTTTCAATGTGCTTTATTGCTGTAAAGGCATTAAAAAACGCAGGGACCAACATGAAAAAAAACGCACCAAAAACGCACTTGCGTTATTGGTGCGTTTTTTTAACGCAGGTGCACTAATCCTTCACTCAAGAAATTTCTTAAGAAAAATCATTTTTCTAGTGTGAACATAGCCTTAGGCTAATTTCAGACATTAGTTTTTTTCCATCAGGCACAATCCGGAAAAAAAACGGGTAAAACTGATCCGGCACCAGGTCCGTTTTATCCCCATTGATTTGTATTAGCGCCGGATTGTGCCTGATGGCCTTGCGTTGCATCCGGCTTTTGCCAGATCCATCATAAATGCCTAAATCGGCGGCCGGAGGGAGCGTATCTTGTAACTGTTTTTTTCCGGCATTGTAAAACACGCGCGATACGGCGTGTTTTACAATGGAAGCCTATGGACGCCGGCGTAATGTGGAAAAAAACGGATGCGGCCGCCGGATCCGTTTTTGTAAACTGAGCATGCTCCAAAGTATTGAAAAAAAAAACGGATACAGCAAAAAAAAAAGGCCGAAAAGGATGCACAGACAGATGCGCCGGATCCGTTTTTTGACGGATCAGGTATATTGGAACCATCAAAAAAAAGGATCAGGCACATCAGTTTTTGCATATTCTGCGCCGGATCCGTTGCATCAGGCACACGCCGGATTGTGCCTGATGCAAAAAACTGATGTGTGAAATTAGCCTTAGAATATGACAAAACCATGAATGCTGCACAGTGAAGAGGTCTTCAAGAGGGAATGCCACACTGGTCTTACTACCTGTATTATGCTGCGTGCTGGCATAATTTATGGTAGCCGGACCCCTGTAGTATTCATTACAGTCACACCAACAGCTTGGTATTACATTTAATTGGTCGTGAAATCAGTGGTACGAGAATTTCTCCAAAGTGACACAGGAGCTGTTTTTCAACCCTATAATGCCAGGCCACTTGTTGCTCATGCTACTATGAACAGCCTCTGTGGCCAAAACATACTAACATGTCCTAAAGCATCTGTGGATTTATCACAGAAATGCTTGATGGGAGACGTCATTGGCCGGCAATTGCAGGGGGAGCAGCCAGCATCTGATCTTGATGCTTTCCGTACCCAAGTGTATTCAGCATAGCAGAACATTCCTTAGACAACTATTAAAAACTTTATTGATAGCATTATAAGGCATGTAAGAGCATGTATTTCTGCGCATATAGCTCATACTCGATACTGAACAAATTGAGAGGTTTTTAAAAATGTTACATTTTTTCAATCATTAACATATACTGTATATCCAACCTGTTATTTTCATAATTCCATGATTTTTACTCCTTGCTGTTGCATTTTCATTGGTGAGGAGTGTAGTAACTGCTTGAATACCATGCAATTTATTACAACATAAAGTAGATGTATAATGAGAAAATGTCATATTACATAGAAGAGGTTGTTATTATAAATGTATGTTTTAAACATTGTTAGTGTTTTTATTACTTTTATTTTATGACTATCTACAGTGGGGAAAAAAAGTATTTAGACAGCCATCAATTGTGCAAGTTCTCCCACTTAAAAAGATGAGAGGCCTGTAATTGACATCATAGGTAAGTCAACCAATATTTGACCAAAAAAAACAACACACTGAATGGCTCCACTCAATTAGTAACAAAACCTATAGAGAACTATGAATGGACGAGCCAGATGAATAAAATTGTAAACTTTATTGAAAAATTATTTAACAAAAAAACAAAACACACATATAAAAGACAAAGAATGAGGTCACAGGTAGATACCATCAGGTGATCACAGAAAATAGATCAATATATGTACGGCAGTAAATGTCTAAAAACCTATACCTCAGATTAGATTAATAGTGTGAAAAAATAATAATAAACCAAAGTGAGAATGAACACCATTAAAAATGGAAAATCCACAAAAACACCAAGAAAGAGGCCCTACGAAGTAGATACCTCATAGGGCTACCCTATTAAAGATAAACACCTTACCTGCAGCTTAAAAAGATGCAAAAGGGAGAAAAGCAATTTTTTTAAAAATAATTTTTCAATAAAGTTTACAATTTTATTCATCTGGCTCGTCCATTCATAGTTCTCTATAGGTTTTGTGACATCACAGGTAGCCAACAACTATGAGCGACAAAATGAGAAATCAAATCCAGAAAATCACCGCGTCTGATTTGCCAATAATTTTTTTGCAAATGATGGTCAAAAATAAGTATTTGGTCAATAACAAAAGTTCATCTCAATATTTTATTATATATGACAACAAGTCCAAACAGGTGCCATTACTACAGGTAATGAGTGGAGGACAGAGGAGCCTCTAATAGAAGTTACAGGTCTGTGAGAGCCAGAAATCTTGCATGTTTTTAGATGACTAAATACTTATTTTGCACCATAATTTTCAAAAAAAATGTTGCCAAATCAGACAAAGTGATTTTCTGGATTGTTTTCTCATTTTGTCTCTCATAGTTGTGGTCTACCTATGATATCAATTACAGGCCTCTCATCTTTTTAAGTGGGAGAACTTGCACAATTGGTGGCTGACTAAGTACTTTTTTCCCCACTGTATATAAAACATATGTTCTAGTGTTTACACTGGTCCCTAGAGCAGAAACTGTTACTTACTTGTTAGCTTTGCTGTTTAGCCTGAACAGAGTCCTCTCACTATTATTAGATGATGGTCAAATTAATGTTAGTTCTGTTATACTGGTGGAAGCCATGTATACCCTACATATATAAATAGTGTACAGATATCTCCAGATATTTAAAAGAATCTGTATAGGTCTCTCATATCGACCCTTCTGGGAAAAGAAAATACCACAATCAGATTCAGATTACTTCTGGATAAATACATACGGTATCTATTAAAATATGTTTTACTCTTTTTATTACATGTGAAGTCTTATGTAAACCGTTATATATTCTTGTATTTTAGGTAAATGTGAGTGCAAAGATCAAGTTTTAGAAAATGCAAAAGTATTCTGTGACATGAGATACTCCTATGGTGAGTTACATTGTTTATTCTTACAATAGCAACATCTCTGGGGATTCACTCCTTCTTCAGATGACAGAAATGTATTCACCATATTTTAGGGCTGAATGAATAATAATAGTAGTTTTATTTTTCCCTGTCTCTAATTTTATGGGATGTTATTGTATAATCTAAACAATTACTTCTGTAAAATTGACTTCATAGTCGTGCTCAATTTCAGTATACATTCTAATTCATGAATAATGAATTACTGTTTCTAAAGGGTAAACGTGATTGCTTAAAGGTAACCTGTCTTGTAATTTTTTTTTTACATGCACATCACTAACCTGATTTAAAGAAGAAAATTTCAATGTATTTATCTTAATAGAAAAAGTTTATATGCTTACGCGCAAGCAGTTAAAGTGAACCTGTCAGGTGCAATATGCACCCAGAAGTACGAGCAGTTCTGGCTGCTGTGAGGTAGCGACCACTAATGTGGTAAATGGTCACTATATGTCGCAGTAGACAAGGTCCCTGCGATATTAAACTGAAGAAGTTGCTATGGGACTATAAGTGCTACAAAGGCTTGTTTCTGCATATAAGGGTGAGGTTCCCTTTAATAATGCCAGTGTGCTGTGCAGGTCTGGAGAATCACAGACCACCTCTGGGTTTGTCCAATGTGATTTAGGAGACTGTCAGAGTTTGGAATTCAGTCTGAGTTGAGTTGAGACTGAGGTGAGTGCAGCCAGGCTAGGGCTGTGGCTGCAGGGCCGAACCTTTCCTGGAGGAGAGACAGACCGAAGTCTGAAAGTGCTGCACATGGAGATTGTGTGCTGGAGGTCTCAGTCTGTGTGAAGACTGGAGAGAGACTTCTGGAAATCAGTCCAGGTGAGGACTGGGAAAAGACTGCAGCCTGGCTGGAGAGTGCTGGAGGCTGCAGAAAGCAACCACAGTGAGTAGTGTTCGCTAGCAGGAGCCAGAGTGTGGAGACTCCACTATGGTCATTTAATTGGACTGGAAGCCCAGGGTACATGGATTGTTTATGTTTAAGAGCAGTTTATGCTGAGAGTGTTTTAAATAAACTGCCAGAATTTTTATAAAGAGACTGTAGCTGTGTTGCTGAAGCTACCTCGCACTGCTGCAAGCGAGTGGAACCCCCAGGTTGCGGGGTGCAACCTTACAGTGCATATTGCTAATCCCTGCCTAACCATCCCTGCATCTAGTAGTATAGATAAAGAGATTTTTAGAAAGAGTATTTCTAAAGATCTTTTATCGTATACTAATGAGGCCAGGGACTAGTCGCAAGGGTGTGATTTCCCCTGGCTAGTCGGCCTCTTAGCATGTTAGTACGCCCCTGTGGGCATGCTAATATGCTAATGAATGTGCAGCGTCAGAGGCATGGTCACTCACCTCTCTGCTGCCATCGCATCTGAGTCCTGGACTTCAGCTCGGTGTGCATGATCCCGGACTTTCGGTCATGCGCACTATATGGGTTTAAAGCCAGAACTCGTACACCCCGTTGTCATGCGCACCATGCCTATGATGCTGCACATTTATTAGCATGTTAGCACGCCCACAGGCATACTAACATGCTACGGTGCCGACTAGCCAGGGAAAATCACGCCCTTGCGTGCGACTAGTCCCTGCTCTCATTAGCATATGATAAAAGATATTTAGAAATACTTTTTCTAAAGATCTCTTTATCTATGCTACTAGATGCAGGGACAGTTAGGCAGAACTTGTGGTGATGCTGGGGGCGTTACCAAGTTAAAAAACAACAACTTGGTAACGCCCCCAGCATTGTATTAAGCCTACACTGGTCCTTCAACATCACTTCTTTGCTATGCTCCGCCCATTACAGTCACATGATCGTGACATCACACAGGTTCTGCACACCACTTCTCTTCTGCTGATCAGCATAGGTGACAGGTCCTTCAACTCTGCTGAACTCCGCCCATTACAGTCACATGATTCACATGATCGTGACATCACCACAAGTTCTGCACCACCATTTCTGCTTTCCTGAGCTCCAGACCTCTGTATTGGAGAAGAGGTGTGCAGGACCTCTGTGATGTCATGATCATGTGACTGTAATGGGCGGAGCTCAGCAAAGAAATGACATTGAAGAACCTATGGTATAATTAATACAGTGCTGGGGGCGTTTTCAAATTCAAAAAATAATCATGTCTGAACTTGACTAACAGTGAATGGTCCCAGCAAAATTGACACCCCTATGACTGATATGACTGAACCCTAAGGTATTAACTACATTCACCTAAGCATATAAACTCTTTTATTAAGATAAAGACATTGATTATTTTTTTTTTACTCCATGTTAGTGATGCATATTGCATCATGTAAAACACATTGGGGCTGGTTTAATATATAAAAAATAACAAGACCAGTTCCTTTTAAGTCTATTTTCAAGTAACATTGTGAAGATGGTGGAGGAAGTTGATAAGATTGTGTCAGCATCCACAGTGAAACGAGTACTATATGACCATGGGCATAAAGGCCACTCTGCGAGGAAGAAACCATTAGTCCAAAAGAAACATAAAAAAGTCAGATTAATGTTTGCAAATGCACACAGGAACAAAGCTTAATTTTTGGTGACCTGTCGTGTGGTCTGATGAAAATAATATTGAACTGTTTGGCCATAATGACCATCGTTACGTTTGGAGGAAAAAGGGAGAAGCTTTGAAGCCTAAAAACACCATCCAAACTGTGAAACACGGGGGTGGCAGCATCATGTTGTGGGGTTGTTTTGCTGCAGGAGGGACTGGTGCATTTCACAAAATAAATGGAATCATGCTGAAAGAAAATTATGGGCAATACTAAAGCAACATCTCAAGACATCAGCCAGGAACTTAAAGCTTGGGCAGAAATGGGTCTTTCAATTGGACAATGACTCTAAGCATACTGCCAAACTTCTTACAAAGTGGCTTAAGGATATCAAAGTCAATGTTTAGGAGTGGCCATCAAAATACCATGATCTCTATTCTATTGAAAATGTATGGGCAAAGCTGAAAAGGCAGGTGTGAGCAAGAAATGAGCCCAAATTCCTACCAACTATTGTGAGAAGCTTTGACTTTCAAGCTTTCAACTTTTGACTGTCAGGCTCCATATCTCACCATCCAATACAGCTTTGAGCGTGAGACTGCCTCAATTTTATAGACAATCATCCTATCATTTTGGCTACCTCATAAATATGACTGGCAACTCTTTAGCATATGATTAGTTATGCAGATTCTTGTCATGGCACTGCATTGTTATTGTTTTAATAAAGGCCTTTGAAAATCTTTTTCTTCCTATATACTACAAATTACAACCTGTTCTCACATTCTCGAATAGCTCAGCGTGTTTTTAGATTGATTTTCCAGCCAAAGGTCACTACTTGGAATTGCGGAGCAGCCATGAAGAAAATTACCAAACTGCATCATGTGAGTGCCATGAATTTTGGAAGAGTATGAAATGAAGTTCACCCATCAATTCAAAAGCCAAGAACTGGAAGTCCAGGCAAAATATCAGAGTCAACAAGTCGGATCATTACAAGGCCTATCAGTTCTGGCGCAACAAATATGGCAGTTGAGGTGGGTTGTATGCTTTGTAATAGTGAGATCACAGACCTCCATGGAAGCACTGTGTGACATGCGTTGCACAAGTCTGGAATGGTGATTCGAAAAAAGGGGAAGTAGTCTTGATTTTAATATCCTCATAATAAGTGTTGGCTCAAATTTTCAAAAAAGTGGATAGTATAAGATTGGAAACGGGTAACTTGGAGTAATGAGACAAAATTCAATAGACTAGGCTCTGATGGGTGCAAATGGACATGGATGAAACATGGGAAAAAGGGACTAAAGAACAGAAGAAGCCTGATAATATTGGTTTATTTCACAGCCAAAGGCATTGGATGCATGCCAAGGATCGAAATTTGTCTTAATGCTCAGCTATATGTACGTATCCTAAAAAACGAATTATTTCATGCACTCAAGTACTATGGGTATGAAAAGTACAGCATAGTGTTGCAGCAGGACAACGACCAAAACCATACGTTGAGATTGGCAAAGAAGTGATTCAATGACAATGAAGTAGAGGTGCTGGATTGGTCCCAACAGTCCCCAAACATCAACCCAATTGAACACTTGTGAGTAGAGTTGATGAAAAAGCTATACATAACCAAGTGAGTCAACCAGTATGCACCAACATTGGGAACGTGTATAAGAGACTTAGGAAAAGATTTCGGTAGAGATATGCTTGAACCTGATAGAGATCATGCCCAGAAGGATTCAAGCAGTATTGAAAGCCAAGGGTGGATTTACAAAACACTAACAAAATATTACAAATTTAAAATTAGATTTTTAGGAGCAAAATAGTAACAATGCAGTGACATGACAAGAACCAGCATAATTAATCATATGCTAAACAGTTGCAAGTCACGTTTATGTATGAGATATCTAAGATGATTGTCTATAAAATTATGTATCCTCATGCACAAAGTTGTAGTGAATGGTGAAATATGGAGCCTGAAAGTCAAAAGTTCAAAACATTGTTAGCCTTTTGCTCTTCAGTATATGTTTTGTGTGTGTGTGTGTGTGTGTGTGTGTGTGTGTGTCTATATGCATACATGCATACATACATATATATATATATATATATATATGTGTGTGTGTATATATATATATATATATATATATATATATATATATATATATATATATATATATATATATATATATATATATATATATAATTAGTCATATGAATAATTTTGGGCACCCCTAATAAAGGGGTTATCACTTACCTGCCCTGCTGTCAGCCCCTCTCCCCCGACTCAGAGTGGTCATGTGACCGCCCCTGTCACGATTTTGCTGCTTCCGGTCATTTCATGTCAACATGGGCTGGACCATGTTTACATGCAAATCTGGAACAGCATGTCGCCTCCCTGCTGGGCGGTTACAGTGCGATGAGCCCCGCCCCCCTTCCCTGCCCCCTCCCACACATTCCCCCGTTTACTCTCCCCGCAACCTCCCCCTGCACTTCTGTGGGGTCCGTGACCTGGGGGAGGGGTCTGGCAGCGGCTGCACACGGTGTCAGCGCCAGCACCGGGCCCCCTGCTCAGGGTCGCACATTCAAATGTACCGGCATCACAGATCACATGCCGGTACATTTGAAAGCGCTGATGAGAAGCAGCGCTGCTTCTCATCACTGTCCCGCTGTCTGTGCTCTCTTCAGCACAGCGGTGACGTCACTACTGTGCTGATCTGTCCAGAGCACAGACAGCGCACGAACGTGCAGGAGCGGCGGGGACCGAGGACGGGTGAGTATGTACTCCCTACATGTGTTTCCTATGGGGGTAGAGGGGTGGGCTCGGTGCAGAGCGCCGTGTGTGCGTGCGGTGCAGAGCCATATGTGTGTGTGTGTGCGGTGCAGAGCCATATGTGCGTGTGCGGTGCAGAGTCCGATGTGCGTGTGTGTGGTGCAGAACCATATGTGCGTGTGTGTGGTGTGCAGAGCCCTATGTGTGTGTGCGGTGCAGAGCCCTATGTGCGTGTGCGGTGCAGAGCCCTATGTGCATGTGCGGTGCAGAGCCCGATGTGCGTGTGCGGTGCAGAGCCCGATGTGCGTGTGCGGTGCAGAGCCCGATGTGCGTGTGCGGTGCAGAACCATATGTGCGTGTGTGTGGTGTGCAGAGTCCTATGTGCGGTGCAGAGTCCTATGTGCATGTGCGGTGCAGAGTCCGATGTGCCTGTGCGATGCAGAGCCCGATGTGCCTGTGCGATGCAGAGCCCGATGTGCGTGCAGAGCCCGATGTGCGTATGCGGTGCAGAGCCCAATGTGCGTGTGCGGTGCAGAACCATATGTGCGTGTGTGTGGTGTGCAGAGCCCGATGTGCGTGTGCGGTGCAGAGTCCGATGTGCGTGTGCGGTGCAGAGTCCGATGTGCGTGTGCGGTGCAGAGCCCGATGTGCGTGTGCGGTGCAGAGTCCGATGTGCGTGTGCGGTGCAGAGTCCGATGTGCGTGTGCGGTGCAGAGCCCGATGTGCGTGTGCGGTGCAAATGAAATGAGGTTTATTGTACTAACAGAAAATGTGCAATCTGCATTTAAACTAAATTTGATAGGTGCATAAGTATGGGTACCCTTATCAATTTCTTGATTTGAACACTCCTAACTACTTTTTAGTGACTTACTAAAGCACTAAATTGGTTTTGTAACCTCATTGAGCTTTGAACTTCATAGGCAGGTGTATCCAATCATGAGAAAAGGTATTTAAGGTGGCCACTTGAAAGTAGTTCTCCTATTTGAATCTCCTATGAAGAGTGGAATCATGGGCTCCTCAAAACAACTCTCAAATGATCTGAAAACAAAGATTATTCAACTTAGTTGTACAGGGGAAGGATACAAAAAGTTGTCTCAGAGATTTAAACTGCCAGTTTCCACTGTAAGGAACATAGTAAGGAAATGGAAGAACACAGGTACAGTTCTTGTTAAGCTCAGAAGTGGCAGGGCAAGAAAAATATCAGGCTGGTGAGAACAGTCAAGGACAATCCACAGACCACCTCCAAATACCTGCAGCATCATCTTGCTGCAGATGGTGTCACT
Source organism: Anomaloglossus baeobatrachus (assembly GCF_048569485.1). Lineage (NCBI taxonomy): Eukaryota > Metazoa > Chordata > Amphibia > Anura > Aromobatidae > Anomaloglossus > Anomaloglossus baeobatrachus. The sequence goes on along the minus strand of NC_134356.1, from coordinate 266,501,676 downwards.
GTGCATCGGTCAACAATAAAGTGCACTTTGCACAAGGAGAAGCTGTATGGGAGAGTGATGCGAAAGAAACAGTTTCTGCAAGCACGCCACCTACAGAGTCGCCTGAGGTATGCAAAAGCACATTTGGACAAGCCAGTTATATTTTAGACGAAGTTCCTGTGGACTGATGAAACAAAGATTGAGTTGTTTGGTCATACAAAAAGGCGTTATGCATGGAGGCAAAAAAACATGGCATTCCAAGAAAAGCAGTTGCTACCCACAGTAAAATTTGGTGCAGGTTCCATCATGCTTTGGGGCTGTGTGGCCAATGCCGGCACCGGGAATCTTGTTAAAGTTGAGGGTTGCATGGATTCAACTCAGTATCAGCAGATTCTTGACAATAGTGTGCAAGAATCAGTGACGAAGTTGAAGTTACGCAGGGGATGGATATTTCAGCAAGACAATGATCCAAAACACCGCTCCAAATCTACTCAGGCATTCATGCAGAGGAACAATTACAATATTCTGGAATGGCCATCCCAGTCCCCAGACCTGAATATCATTGAACATCTGTGGGATGATTTGAAGCATGCTGTCCATGCTCGGCGACCATCAAACTTAACTGAACTGGAATTGTTTTGTAAACCGGAATGGTCAAAAATACCTTCAACCAGGATCCAGGAACTCATTAAAAGCTACAGGAAGCGACTAGAGGCTGTGATTTTTGCAAAAGGAGGATCTACAAAATATTAAAGTCACTTTTATGTTGAGGTGCCCATACTTATGCACCTGTCAAATTTAGTTTAAATGCAGATTGCACATTTTCTGTTAGTACAATACACCTCATTTCAATTCAGAAATATTACTGAGTCCATCATTTATTAGATGTATGAAACTGAAATAGCTGTTGCAAAAACCCAAATTGTTATAACGAAAAAAGGTTAACATTAATAGGGGTGCCCAAACTTTTTCATATGACTGTATATATTACAGTACAGACCAAAAGTTTTTACACACCTTCTCATTCAAAGAGTTTTCTTTATTTCCATGACTCTGAAAATTGTAGATTCACATTGAAGGCATCAAAACTATGAATTAACACATGTGGAATGAAATACTTAACAAAAAAGTGTGAAACAACTGAAAATATGTCTTATATTCTAGGTTCTTCAAAGTAGCCACCTTTTGCTTTGATTACTGCTTTGCACATTCTTGGCATTCTCTTGATGAGCTTCAAGAGGTAGTCACTGGAAATGGTCTTCCAACAGTCTTGAAGGAGTTCCCAGAGATGCTTAGCACTTGTTGACCCTTTTGCCTTCACTCTCTGGTCCAGCTCACCCCAAACCATCTCGATTGGGTTCAGGTCAGGTGACTGTGGAGGCCAGGTCATCTGGCGTAGCACCCCATCACTCTCCTTCTTAGTTAAATAGCCCTTACACAGCCTGGAGGTGTGTTTGGGGTCATTGTCTTGTTGAAAAATAAATGATGGTCCAACTAAACGCAAACCGGATGGAATAGCATGCCGCTGCAAGATGCTGTGGTAGCCATGCTGGTTCAGTATGCCTTCAATTTTAAATAAATCCCCAACAGTGTCACCAGCAAAGAACACCCACACCATCACACCTCCTCCTCCATGCTTCATGGTGGGAACCAGGCATGTAGAGCCCATTCGTTCACATTTTCTGCGTCACACAAAGACAGTGGTTGGATCCAAAGATCTCAAATTTGGACTCATCAAACCAAAGCACAGATTTCCACTGGTCTAATGTCCATTCATTGTGTTCGTTAGCCCAAACAAGTCTCTTCTGCTTTTTGCCTGTCCTTAGCAGTGGTTTCCTAGCAGCTATTTTACCATGAAGGCCTGCTGCACAAAGTCTCCTCTTAACAGTTGTTCTAGAGATGTGTCTGCTGCTGCTGTGTGGCATTGACCTGGTCTCTAATCTGAGCTGCTGTTAACCTGCGATTTCTGAGGCTGGTGACTCTGATAAACTTATCGTCCGCAGCAGAGGTGACTCTTGGTCTTCCTTTCCTGGGGCGGTTCTCATGTGAGCCAGTTTCTTTGTAGCGTTTGATGGTTTTAGCCACTGCACTTGGGGACACTTTCAAAGTTTTCCCAATTTTTCGGACTGACTAACCTTCATTTCTTAAAGTAATGATGGCCACTCGTTTTTTCTCATCTTTACTTAGCTGCTTTTTTCTTGTCATAATACAAATTCTAACAGTGTATGCAGGTAGGACAATCAGCTGTGTATCCACCAGATTTCTGCACAACACAGCTGATGGTCCCAACCCCATTTATAAGGCAAGAAATCCCACTTATTAAATCTGACAGGGCACACCTGTGAAGTGAAAAAGATTTCCGGTGACTACCTTTTGAAGCTCATCAAGAGAATGCCATGAGTGGGCAAAGTAGTAATCAAAGCAAAAGGTGGCTACTTTGAAGAACCTAGAATAAAAGACATATTTTCAGTTGTTTCACACTTTAAGTATTTCATTCCACATGTATCAATTCATAGTTTTGATGCCTTCAATGTGAATCTACAATTTTCAGAGTCATGAAAATAAAGAAAACTCTTTGAATGAGAAGGTGTGTCCAAACGTTTCGTCTGTACTGTGTGTGTGTGTGTGTGTGTGTGTGTGTGTGTGTGTGTGTGTATAATATAATATATATACTCTACAGTTCAATAATTTGGGGTCACCCAGACAATTTTGTCTTTTCCATGAAATATCATACTCTTTTATTTATCAAATGAGTTGGATAATGAATAGAAAATATAGTCCAGATAGTGAATAGGTTAGAAATAGTGATTTTTACTTCAAATAATGATTTTTACTTCAAATAATAATTTTCTCCTTCAAACTTTGTTTTCGTCACATAATGCTCCTTTACGCCAATTCCAGCTTCGCAGACCTTTGGCATTCTAACTGTTAATTTGCTGCAGTGACTTGGAGATATTGCACCCCATGCTTCCAGAAGTGCCTCCCACAAGTTGGATTGGCTTGATGGCACTTTTTGCGTACCATACGGTCAAGCTGCTCCCACAACAGCTCAATAGGGTTGAGATCTGGTGACTGAGCTGGCCACTCCATTACAGATAGAATACCAGCTGCCTGCTTCTTCCCTAAATAGTTCATGCATAATTTGGAGGTGTGCTTTGGGTCATTGTCCTGTTGTAGAATGAAATTGGCTCCAATCAAGCGCTGACCACAGAGTATGGCATGGCATTGCAAAATAGAGTGATAGCCTTCCTTGTTCAAAATCCCTTTTACCTTGTACAAATCTCCCACTTTACCAGCACCAAAGCAACCTCAGACCATCACATTACCTCTACCATGCTTGACAGATGGCGTCAGGCACTCTTCCAGCATCTTTCAGTTGTTTTGCGTCTCACAAATTTTCTGTGTGATCCAAACACCTCAAACTTGAATTCGTCTGTCCATAACACTTTTTTCCAATCTAACTCTGTCCAATTTCTGTGTTCTTTTGCCCATATTAATCTTTCCCTTTTATTAGCCAGTCTCAGCTATGGCTTTTTCTTTGCCACTCTTCCCTGAAGGCCAGAATCCTGGAGTCACCTCTTCACTGTAGACGTTGACACTGACGTTTTGCGTGTACTATTTAATGAAACTGCCAGTTGAGGACCTGTGAGGCGTCGATTTCTCAAACTAGAGACTTTAATGTACTTGTCTTGTTGCTCAGTTGTGCAGCGGGGCATCTCACTTCTCTTTCTTCTCTGGTTAGAGCCTATTTGTGCTCTCCTTTGAAGGGAGTAGTACACACCGTTGTAGGAAATCTTCAGTTTCTTGGCAATTTCTCACATGGAATATCTTTCATTTCTAAGAACAAGAATAGACTGTCATGTGTCACATGAAAGTTCCCTTTTTCTGGCCATTTTGTGAGTTTAATGGAAGCAACAAATGTAATGCTCCAGATTCTCAACTAGCTCAAAGGAAGGTCAGTTTTATAGCTTCTCTAATCAGCAAAACTGTTTTCAGCTGTGCTAACTTGCACAGGGGTTTTCAAGGGATTTCTAAACATCCATTAACCTTCTAACACAGCAAACACAATGTACCATTAGAACACTGGAGTGGAGGTTGTTGGAAAGGGGCCTCTATACACCTATGTAGATATTGCATTAAAAACCAGTCGTTTGCAGCTAGAATAGTCATTTACCACATTACCAATGTATAGAGTATTTCTGTTTAATTTAATGTTAGCTTCATTGAAAAAAATGTGCTTTTCTTTCAAAAATAAAGAAATATCGAAGTGACCCTAAACTTTTGAACTGTAGTGTATATAAATATATAATACATATATGGTACTCACAAAAAGTTAGGGATATTTGGCTTTTAGGTGAAATTTCAGGATGATCGCTCTAAATTTTTGAATGCACATGTTCATCTGTTCGATGTTTCAGTACTTTTTGCACAACTTGCTGTTCCCTAACAAGGAGCTTAATGGCAAAATTCACATCAAGTGTTTGATCCATGGAACGCCCAATAAATGTTAGGGATCAATTAGAATTGGTATTTTAACATCATGCTGTTCACATTTTGACATGTGACCAAGACAACACCAAACAATTGAACAACAGTGCCTTGCCATTGTGAGGCTTCAAGCAGGATGTTCTCAGACGGAAGTGGCCACTGAGATTGGAGTGTCAGTGTCATCAGCAGGTTGCAACGGAGATACAGAGAGACTGAAAGAGTCGCAAAAAGGCATGAGCTGTTCATTGTGAACAATGTCCTTTGGAATTAGATGATGAATGCCACACATCTTCAGGCACATTTAAGAGAGGCACCGAAGTGTCACGTCATTGGAAACTGTTTAAATCAGTGCGGTCTGCATGCTAGACAACATGCAAGGGTTCCTGACCATACCACGAGGCACAGGTGTCATTATCTTGCATGGACCAGGGAGCATCTACGCAGGACAAGGGAGTAGTGGGCTTCAGTGCTGTTCACTGATGATAGTCGATTCACATTGAGTAGAAATTATGGCTGCCAACAATGTTGGAGTCATCAAGGAGAGAGCTATGTATCAGCCACTGTTGTTATCAGGCGAGCATTTTGTGGTGGTGCTGTTAGTGTGGGCAGGTGTGTCTAGTCAATAGAGTGCTGCCCCACACTTTGTGAATGGTACAGTGACAAGCCCCTGCTACTTGAATAACATTATTAATCCAGTCATCGTAGCTCTGCATGAACAACATAGGCCTAATTTCATCTTCATGAATTACATTGCTCCAGGTTTTTGAGGTTACATCATTATGGGACGGCTTCTGGAGACTTCAGTACTTCAAATAGAGTGGCTGTACTTTCTCCATACCTTAATCCCATAGAAAACCTATAGGATCAGCTGTATAGAGGCACGTAACTCTGTATCCCATAACATCAATGACCTGGGGGTTGCCCTTCAAGAAGAGTGGGATGCCATGCCTCAGCAGACAATAATTCAATTTGTGAACAGCATGACATGTCGTTGTTAAGCTCTAATTAATACTCAAGGTCACATGGAAAATTGAAACATTAACATTTTTTTTGTGAGGGGTAGGGTATAACCACCACTTTTGTTTCGAGAAATTATTTGAGATAAGGAGATCACCATTGCAAGCTTCTACATAAATGTACTACTCTCATGGTAAAATTTCACTGTAGCATGATCTTTTTACATTTTCCATAAATTGCACCCCAAAGCCAAATATCCCTAACCTTCTGTGAGTATTGTGTACGTATGTGTATATAAATATGGTATGCATTGACATTGTGTGTGGATAGAACCCACTTCTAGTTTGCTGTCTGCACCTGTTTCCTTTCTGGGAGTGGATGAGGAGATAAGTAATATCCGACAAAGACAGGGCAGCCGCAAAGGAAAGTTCAAGGGGCTGCTGTCAGTGAATAACTATGATTACGTGTTGCTTTACCTTCCTGAGCGTGATAGTGATGATATTTAATCTTCCTTCAAGATAAGAAGTGGAAGCAAAAAAAGTATAACTCATACTGCAGCACCCAAGTCCTTCACCCTTTCATCACTCTGTGTAAGGAGGAGGTATATAGGTTTCATTACTAACACAATTTATCAACTGACAACACTTAAAATAAAGTGAACACATAAAATGTGCTGAGATATATATAGGAATGCAAATTAAAATGAAAACTTTCAGTGAGGAAAACTGCCCTAAATCAATGCATGATGTATAGATGATGCTAGAACAGTAATATAATGGCTTGCTTAGTACTGTTATAATGGTTCTTGTGAAGATGAATACCTCTTCATACTCATTTGCTTCAAATTATGGATTATTTTCATTAAAGGGAATCTGTCATCTATTTTTTTCTGATGCAGATTTGACACCCTGGACACCCAGGGGTCACAGGTCATGACACTCACCACATACACCCCCACCCCAGTAAGGTATCACCAGTCAACCAAAAGACCTGATTGCCTCCCTCAGAGTCAGACAGGCACTCCAGGTGGGCGAAGTCAGGTGGAAAGACACGCCCTCCGAGGAGTCTGCTGGCCTGAGGCAGGAAACAACAAGGAGACGAAGTTAGGAGAGAGGAGAGTGAGGAGCTCAGTTCTGTGTGGGGCATGAGTTGGAGCCTAGGACCCCAGATCAGTCAAGCAGGCAGACGGTAGTGGCCGCCTGCAGGAGACCGGGAATACGACCAGCGGAACCGTAAGGGACCGGGACAGGGTAGTGGCCTGCCGGAACCGAACCGCGGAGCTAACTGGATACCGGAGCACCAGGCAGGGTACTCAGACCCCGAACTAGGCTATAAGCCACCACCATAGTCAAATCAACTGATTGCGGTCTTGGCCTCAGGAGTTCATTCCCATCTAAGTCCCGATAGAAGGCAGCAGCCCAACCCATCCGGATAGTAGCCACCACCAGAGGCCAGGTCTGCGGGCAAACGGGCTCCTATGACACAAATACACCGGGGAGCGGGCTACCCGTGCCTAGGCACGGTAGCCAAGATCACATACAGGTGCAGGAGAAAGGCAGACATTACCAACCTATCTGGAGAAACTGCAGCCGGCTGCGGGCCCCATTCGTCACCCCGTTTGGTTTACTAGTGACTCTGTGTGGTTTAATCGTGAGTACACCAGTGCCATCAGGCACCGCACCGCGCTGCACCACAATACTGCCCCTGCACCCCGGCCCTCGCTACTGGGCCCCGGGACCAACATCCCCTGCCCACGGAGGGGTCAACACCTAGCTGCACCCCTACACCGCTCCCGGGATTCCCCGCACCTTTACCGCAGCGGTGGTGTCCACCATCACCACAACCCGTGGGTGGCGTCACGAACTTTACAACACAACCACCCCACAACCTCTGCATGCACCGCCACTACACCCTTCCAGAGCGACGTGACCCCCGGGTCCGTAGGCGCTCGAGCCACCGACACACACGAGCCCGGACCCGAGCGGCTCGGCGGTCGCAGCCGAGGCCGCGGGGCGGTACACAGACAAAGGCAATGCAGGATAGGGCTGTGTAAAACCTTTCCAAGGGTACCTTTTTTGTATCCATCTAGTCCTCCATTTTAATTCATATGCCAATTATCTTTGTAAGTGCACTGATGGTTGTATCCCTGCACCTACAGTCCTGAGCTCCTATTTGTTTCTCCCCACCGGCACCACCCGTGCTCATAATTGACAGTAGACCATGACATTACCTCGGCTTTCCATTGACAGATTCCTGTTCAGGTACTATTCACACCACTGTTGCGAAAAACAGGCCAGCATGGTTTAGAAAAGGCAGTAGTCCTTGTACCTGTCCACTTTGAGATTGAGTGAACTTTTTGTATGTCTTTTGACACAATTCTACTTATCTGCTTCTCGTCTGTGAGATGGAGTCATTGGAACAGGCTGCAGTGTGTGAATGTTGTTAATCTGATGCAGCCTTCATCTGCATTTTTCCAATTTGTCACAACAAGAAGTCTCTACTTTATGAAAAGGACAATAAAACAGTGCAAACCCCATAACAAAGCTTCAGCCGCTTTTGATCAATACAGCGCACTTGAGCATTTGTGTAAAAATCAGGGAAGTTTCCAAAAACACATTAAGTGTACTTTTCATTATTTGTACTTTTGTACTTTATTAAATGTTTACTTGTTATTTTTCCTCCTTTTTGACTAGTACTTAAAGTAAAGATACTTTCAGCTCATGATAGAGGCTCCCATGCTGAAGTGATAGTGAAAATTAAAAAGGTTTTAAAAATGACAAAGTTGAAGATTCCACGTGGAAAAAGAACATTGTACCCGGAATCATGGACTAATCGGGGCTGTACCTGTCCTATTCTAAACCCTGGTATGTTACTTTGATTATTACCTGCTTTATTGTTGTACCAGACATATTTAGAAATTCCATTTGCTTACGTTTTACATTCATTTTACCATATTTTACTTGTTTTTACTTATTACATGAGCAGGTAGAGGTAGTTTGACTATATATAGTACTAGCTGTACTACCCGGCTTCGCCCGGGTTAATAACTGCTGTTAACAAAATAGAATGTATTAACAAAAATGTATTCTGCACACAAAAACCACAAAACAAATAGATAGAAATGTATTTATAATGTCTGTCTCCCCCTCTGTATATATCTCTCTGGCTCTCTCTCTATCTCTTTCCCTATCTTTCTTTGACTGTCTCTGTCTCTTTCTCTGTCTATCTCAATCTCTTTCCCTGTCTATCTATTTCTTTCCCTGTCTGTCTATCTATCTCTGTCACTTTCCCTGTCTGTCTCTTTCCCTCTCTTTCCCTGTCTGTCTGTTTCCCTGTGTCTGTCTCTGTCTCTGTCTGTGTCTGTCTCTTTACCTGTCTGTGTCTGTCTCTTTACCTGTCTTTGTCTGTCTCTTAACCGGTCTCTCTCTTTCCCTCTCTTTCCCTGTCTGTCTCTTTCCCTCTCTTTCCCTGTCTGTCTGTTTCCCTGTGTCTGTCTCTGTCTGTGTCTGTCTCTTTACTTGTCTGTGTCTGTCTCTTTACCTGTCTGTGTCTGTCTCTTAACCGGTCTCTCTTTCCCTCTCTTTCCCTGTCTGTCTCTTTCCCTGTCAGTCTGTCTCTTTGTCTGTGTCTGTCTCTTTGTATCTGTCTCTTACCCTGTCTATGTCTGTTTCTTACCCTGTCTGTGTCTGCCTCTTTCTCTGTCTGTGTCTGTCTCTTTTCCTGGCTGCATTGTGACACTTCAACATTCCATATAAGGGCGTGGCTGCGCATTCTTCTGAAGTTCTGGCTGCACTGTGGCAACCAGCTCCATTCGCTTTAATGGAGGCAGGTTTTGGTGAATAACTGTAAAGAGCGGGGTTAAAATTTCCCCTCAAAACATAGCCTATGACGCTCTCGGGGTCCAGAAGTGTGAGTGTGCAAAATGTTGTGGCTGTAGCTGCGACGGTACGGATGCAAATCCCAGACACACACACACACACACACACACACACACACACACACACACACACACACACGCGCGCACACACACATACATGCGCACACGCGCACACATACACACACACACACACACACACACACACACACACACACATTCAGCTTTATATATCAGATATATGGTTGTATAGTTTAAAAAAAAAAAAAAGACAGTAAAATAGATGTAAGGTTGTAGCATGCAATAAAAGATCAAATCAGTGTTAATAAAACAACATTGGTATAAGGTGAAAAAACTTCTCTCCCTGCTACAGCGTCCTTCTGAAAATGGTATACTGTTTCCAGATTACCATAAAATGCATCTTTGAGCAAGCCTGTACATTTTGTACAATTACGTAGTAATATCATTCAAATATAGTGTAATTGCATATGGCGGTATAATGGGGCTCTGCTTCTCATAGTGTGGTTTCCCCCCTTTTTAGTGACAAATTTGATAAGCTACACATTTTTTCCAGCTGTCTGAATGTCTAGTTTAAAAGAATAAATTAATCTGTGTGCGTATTTTAAATTTGAACTATCTTCAGGAGATAAATGTCCTTTTTTTTTTTTTTTTCTTTTTTCTTTTTTTTAGGTCTAGAATATTTAGTGGCTGGATATGAAGATGTGCGTTCAGGGCGTCTCATTGTGAACATGAAAAGTTTTGTCCAGCCCTGGAAACCTTCACTTGGCAAGAAAGTGGTAGAGATACTAAATAAAGACTGCGTTTGAGAGAAAATAAGGCAAATTATTGAATGCAGACCTAATAATGAATATTTATTGACCAGTTTAGTGAAAAACGCACAAAGATACCACACGGCAACACCATGCTTCTATCCTTCACCTGTATGTATTACAGACTTATACTATACATCTGTCTTATAGTGAAATGGTTCTCCTCTGGCTCATCTGCAAACTATTAGCAGAAAACTGCATATAAAAATAGAATTTTGCTGATTCATCAAGTTGGAAAGTGCGTAAACTAAAGTCTTTTCAATCGGCATGCTTTTTATTTAATTGAAGGTACAAAAGGAAAGCTTGGACTATTATTGAGGTGTCGTTCTACGTTGCCTCTGTAAATAGCATTTTTATGAAGCACTTTACTAATTGTTCTTGCATTTCTTTTTATTTTTGTTAAACAAAACAGTGGTGTTTAGAGAGCTACAGAACAGAAATGAAACTAGAGACACCTTAAAGCAATTTCTTCTTGTTATAATATTTGTTTTCTTCAAATGTATTTATATTTTATAGTCATTTCACGTTCCCAGAGATGCAATGGACATTAATATTATGTTTTATTCTTCATTAAGCAGTGTTTATTTCAAAGTTTTGCTTGTAAATGTGAATGCTTAATTTAATTAGGCTTTTTTTTTACACTGAAGAAACAAAATAATTTCTTGTGAAAGTGTAAGCAAATCTCTGCAAGTGATCTTCATTCATTACAATTTTTAAACCCCATGAGACCTCTTCCTTGTGTTGGATCAAATAGTCACATGCTCCCTCCCCATATTAGAAATCAAGCAGGTTAGGCAATTGTTGAGTGTCCAAGTTCTTAACCTTTGTGTAATAGGGGGTTGTTAGAAGTTTAATTTGGTCCTCTAGTAGGGTACCGGAACACATGCATAGGCTAAGTCTATGGCACATGCAGGGGGAAAATATAAGTATTTGATACACTGCCGATTGTGCATGTTTTACCATCTACAAAGAATAGAGGTCAGTAATTTTTATTGAAGGTACACATAAACTGTGACAGAGAGAATAAAAAAAAATTCCAGAAAATCACATTGTATGATTTTTAAATAATTAATTTGCTTTATATTGCATGAAATAGGTATTTGATACAATAGAAAAACAGAAGTTAATAATTGGTACAGAAACCTTTGTTTGCAATTACAGAGGTCAGATGTTTCCTGTAGTTCTTGACCAAGTTTGCACACATTTCAGCAGGGATTTTGGCCCCCTCCTCCATACAGATCTTCTCCAGATCTTTCAAATTTTGGGAAATCACTGGGCAACATTGAGTTTCAGCTCCGTTCAAAGATTTTCTATTGGATTCAGGTCCGAAGACTGGCTAGGCCACTCCAGGACCTTGAAATGCTTCTTACAGAGCCACTCCTTAGTTGCCCTGACTATGTGTTTCGGGTCATTCTTATTCTGGAAGACCTAGCCATGACCCATCTTCAATGCTTCTTACTGAGGGAAGGAGGTTGTTGGCCAAAATCTTGTAATACATGACTCATCCATCCTCCCTTCAATACGGTGCAGTCGTTCTGTCCCATTTGAAGAAAAGCACCCCCTAAGTATGATGTTTCCACCCCCATTGTTCATGTTTGGATGATGTTCTTGAGGTTGTACTCATCTGTTTTCTTCACCCAAACACGGCGAGTGGAGTTCATACCTAAAAGTTCTGTTTTGGTCTGATCTGATCACATGACCACCTCAAATGCCTCCTCTGGATCATCCAGATGGTCATTGGCGAACTTCAATTGGGCCTAAACATGTGCTGGTGTAAGAAGGGGGACCTTGGGTGCCCTGCAGGATTTTAATCCATGACGGCCTAGTGTGTTACTAACGGTAATCTTTGAGACTGGTCTCAGCTCTATTTAGGTCATTGAACAGGTCCTCCCTGTAGTAAGGCTTCTTACAGGAAAAACAACAGGTCTGTGAGAGCCAAAATTCTTGCTGTTTGGTAGGTGATGACTTATTTCATGCAAGAAAATGCAAATTAATTATTTAAAAATCATTCAATGTGGTTTTCTGAACTCTTTGGAGGGATTTTGTTTGTCACAGTTGAAGTGTACCTACGATAAAAATTACAGACCTCTCCATTCTTCGTAGGTAGGAAAACTTGCAAAATCGGCAGTGTATCAAATACTTATTTTCTCCACTGTATAACATTATTACTGACATGTCTAAATCAAGATTAAGATGGCTACACAGACATTTTGGAGCCCAGTAACTATAATTTCAGCTGTCTGTGCAATTTCTTGGAGTACATTGTGGAAAATTTATTAAAACATTTTGTACAGATGCATTGCTAGGCTTTCCTGCACCCACTGCAAAAATCCTATTTGCCTTTGCTCCCATCAATGACTCGGGGTACGTGCACAGAATCAATATTGGCAGCGTTTTGACAGCAGAGTGTTTTTGCTACATCACATACACTGCATTGTACAGTGGAAGCACAGTGGATGGGATTTCTATAAATCCCATACTCACTGTGCTTCTTTTTTTTAAGCTGCGCAAACTGACCTGCGTTGTGAGTTTCCTATCTGCAACATGTCAATTTCTCTTGCATGAGATGCTTGAATCTCCTGTGTGGGAAAACACAGCAGATGCAGTAATAATACTCTGCTTCCTGAGTTCCTACTAATCCTGATTGTGTGAATGTACCCTTAAGGGTAAGCCCAGATAGAGGGGTCGCGTTCGATTCCTGGTGCTGCTGTGAAGTGACCTAATGCTGCCTGAAGCAGTTGCTGTGGTTGTAGGGTACATCTCAGCTGCCACATGGATACTCTGTCTGCCCTTATTGTCTCTTTGTTGGCTGTGCCCTTCTTCCAACATGGTAGCCCCAGTCCAACACACAGATCAGAACTTAAAGGGAACCAATCATCAGGATTTTCGTATAGAAGCTAAAGCCAGTGCTATACTGGTGCTATCAGGCTGATTTACCTACATACCATTAGTGGTAAGCTCTGATGTTTAGGCTTTCAAATACAACAAAGTAAAGTTTAAAAAAATCGTTGGCTGCTTGAGTGGCAGCTGCAATGAAGCAGATAATATCTGGGTGGGTATTCATATGTATAGATTCTCACCCCCTGCCTGTTGTTCCTCCCTCTGTTCGCAATGCTAATTTAATTTCTTCACTAAGATGGCGTCGGAGTTGGCGCCTGCGCATAGCACTTATCTCCAGCACCATCTTTGTGAAGATTGTGTTACCCCCTGCTATTCTATTCTTGCGGCTGAGAGAGCAGTGCATGCACCCTCGCATCTTCTGCTCTCGTTGTGATCGCGGGAGCGTGCGTGGTCACAACAGAAGTGAAGAACAGCTGAACAGAGGATGCGATTAGCTGCAGAAGAGAACACCGTGCCAGCACAGCAGCCTGCCAGGACACTATTCCAGCACCGCAACATTGACGTCACGGGGTTAGGTGAGTCCATTGTGAACTTACTTCTGTTGTGACCGCGCGCTCTCCCGCGGTCACAACGAGCGCAGAAGAAGCGAGGGTGAATGCGCCACCCTCTCAGCCGTAAGAATAGAATAGCAGGGGGTAACACGTTCTTCACAAAGATGGCGCCGGAGATAAGCGCTATGCGCAGGCGCCAACTCCGACGCCATCTTAGTGAAGAAATTAAATTAGCATAGAGAACAGAGAGAGGAAGGAACAACATGCCAGGGGGCGGGAATCCATATGAATACCCAGCCAGATATTATCTGCTCCATTGCAGCTGCCACTCAAGAAGCTGCCGATTTTTTTTAAACTTTACTTTGTTGGTTTTGAAAGCCTAAACATCCGAGCTGACCACTACAGGTATGTAGGTAATCAGCCTGATAGGCCAGTATAGCACTGGCTTTAGCTTTATATACGAAAATCCTGATGATTGATTGGTTCTCTTTAAGCTTTAGCCCGTTGCAGAGTTGACAGCTGCAGGAATGACGGCCAAGCTGCAGTAACAGAATTACTTGTGTTGTATGGCTGCACCAGCAATCACTTATTGTGAAAACATAATATATACTGCTCAAAAAAATAAAGGGAACAGTAATATACAATTTTGTTGTTTAAGTGTTCCCTTTATTTTTTTGAGCAGTATATTTTCATTCTGTCCAGCTTTACTTCGTGCATACTGCCACTGGAACATATGCACCACCCTTTCCTAGGTAGATTCCCTGCATTGTGGAATAAATGCAGTAACCTTAATAACTGTTGCTGGGGGCAACTACTCTACTTTTCATGAGTTCCAGTCCAGATAAATGTCATTATTGATTTGCATTTACATACTAAAGCAATATAATTTTCTGAAGATGTTATGTAACAACTCTGTCAATAGAATATTGACAAAATTCTTAGTCTGGAAGCTGTTGGGTGGAATGACAATTGAAATTGAAACTTTTCTACTAAAAAAAAAAATCTTAGTGTTTCCCTTGTTTTAGGGTACATTTACATTTGAGCTACAGAAACTGCATCTATTTACATGTGATAAAAATATGGCTATGTGCAGCTTTAGACAATCGGAAGACTTGTATGTAGTCAATGTGTTTCCAGTGATTGTAGTATGATGCAATTGTATTTGAAATGTCCAACTTATGGGAACCCTATTTCTTGGCAAAAAGAAAACAAACCATGAAGATAGAAGAACACTTATACAACTGCATGACAAACATATTAAAAAAATACCAGTAATTTGATGAATACAAGAACATTTCAAGATGTCAAGAACGTGACACATCTGTAAACCTGCCAAGAGCAGTTCATCCTTGAAAGATGTGAAATGAAAGCAATGAAGAGATTAATGGCTGCTAGTTACCAGCTTCTATGGCTGAAATGGGCATTGCCCAGCTGTTACCTGTGTGCCTTAGCAGTCTCAACTTTATTATAGAATTGAAAATATAAAGCCACTTTTTAAAAAAAAGTGGTATATTACTATTTGTTGACTTACCTATATAGTAGTCAGCTATTTATGTGGAAGATTCTAAAAATTCTGTATGATGTAGGAACAGCATTGCATAAGACCACAACACAGTAAGCCCCTTTATCAGTCAATATGGTGTTCTGCAAATGAGCTTCAACTTTGAAAAGTACTTATTTTCCGATTATATGTGTTAACTACAATATCTAGAACTCAATTTAATTTGTGTAATTAGGCAAGATTTGGGAAACGTAGCTACCACGTACAAAACATCCACACTAATTCAATGCTTCGGTTGCAAAGATTCTACTAAATTCTGACTTCATTTCATTTGAGTTTAAAAGGATTGTTCATTCTAAAATGATAAATCTCTTGTCACTTTATGTGACTGCAGACTTATGAATCCTCCTAGCCCATGCATTGTGCTCTGCAAGGACTCACCAGTTTCTGAGCTGGGAATGGTGGTCACATGACCGCAATTGAGCGATATGCATGTTCCTGGCCAGAACCCAACTGGTGGGCGCAGCCTCACCAATACAAGTGTATAGAGTGGGCATGTCTGACAAGTAGGCGCGGCCATCTAGTGAGTGTGGCAATGCTCAATACACATGTTTTGAGTGAGCCCGCGCCAACTAGTCGGGTTCGGACCTGGAACATGCACATCACACAATTGTGGTCATGTGACCACCATTCCTGGCTCAGAAACTGGCGAATCCTTGCAGCGCACAGTGAGTGTGGTTGGAGTATTCATAAGCCTGCAGTCACATAGTGACTGCAGATTTATCATTTTAAACCAGACAACCCCTTTAACAGTTGGAGTGACTATGGTGTATCACTTTGTACAGATTTGTTCTCACTTGTTAATGGAAGAATATGTTAATCAGTGACAAAATTATTTTATTCAATATTGTTACAAAATAAAACATGAAATGTGTGAGATATGTATCCCGGATGTGTATGTAAGAACTGCATTGGCAACCTTCATGACACCAAATGTGACTAAAATGGTCTTATATTTCTGATCTTGTGAACTTTCACATGTGCTTGCAGTTTTGTGTGGACATACTATTGGGGCAAACGGTGGAGCCGCATAGGGGACCCAAGGTGTATGAGGGCCCACTTCCACCTCCAAATCAATAAACAAATTCTGTCATAGATACATTATTCTGCCAAGGGCATATATTTCATACATCTTGATAGGGAGAAAATTCATGTACATGCCTCACGGGAGGGTCAGGGTAACTGAAGCAGGAACTCTGCCCTGTCCTTTATCCCAGAGGTAAGCTTAAGGGTAGCTAGATCTGGCCCGCCAGCGTGACCCTGACTCCTGTCCGAACCCTGATCTAACACCCTCTCTCGACACCCCAGGGGAGGGCCGAATCCAGAGAAGTAAAGCCCACAAATACAGATGGGGGAAAAAAACAAATCACATACACACTGCAATTAGACACAGGAGAAAGACAACACGTGCCCAGGAAGAAGTGAAACGCAAGGAGGAAATAAACTAACAGGGATATTTCTACACCACACAGGAAAGCACACCACAGATTACTACAATAAGGATCAGTATCGCTGAAGCAACACTGAGCTATACTCGGTGAGGAGCAACCGGATCTAGTACCTTATAAAGAGTGAAGGCGGCTGTGAGTTGTAGCAGCTTTAGCTCATGGCATCAGTTTATAAGCCAGCAGGAATTAACTCCTGCTGGACTGGAGAATAGTATATTGATGGTGTGCTAGCAAAGTACGTGTAAGACAGGGTGGGGAACCTTTTTTCTGCCGGCGGCCATTTGGAAATTGCTACCAACCTTCGCGAGACGCACAAAATTATCAATGTGAAAATGACCCTGCTATATTTGGTCAAACAATTAATTAACTCACCCTTACTGTGGTGGCCGGAGCTGCTTCTCTTTTGGTGCGGCTGTGATGTTTGGTGATACTAATCATGTTTCTTCTCACAGCTGCTTTTTCATTTTTGTCTGGGTCTGGAGCACAGTCAACTCTTTGTATAGACGCTGTATATACATCACAGGAGACACTGGAGGCACATGTATCACATAGGAGACACTGGGGCTGCTGTATATAAATCACAGGAGACAATGGGGGCACATATATCACTGGTGGGGATGGGGGCATATACATCACTTAGGAGACACTGGCACTGCTTCATATACATCACATAGGAGATGCTGGGACTGCTGTATATACATCACATAGGAGACGCTGGGACTGCTGTATATACATCACAGGAGACACTGGGGGCATAAGCAACACAGGAGGGGCTGGGGCGCAAACACCACAAGAGGGTGTGGGGTGCAGGCACCAAAGGGGGGCTGAGGCGCAGGCACCACTGGGGGGGCACAGATATTATTGGTGGGGGGAGGGACACACAAACCTGGGGTGACACACAGCATTGGGGGGCACACAGCACTGAGGTTTGCTCACAACTCTGGGGGGAGGGGGCCACAAAGAACTGGACGGGGCACAGGAGGAGAGTGCAGGCACTGGACACACAGCAGCGCCGGACTCACAGCTCCGGAGGGCAGAGGATGGGTACACACCTCTAGGCTGTGAAGCTGCTGCGGGACGGAAGCGCAGAGCGCTAAACCTGCCCACAAAGTAAGTCCTGAGCTCGCTGGCAATGGCCAGTGGGAGAACGCATTGGTACGCACAAGCATTACATGTGCGGATTTAAAGGACCAGCGGCCCGCAAGACAGCGGTGGCAGCTCAAGCACTGCTGCCCCCGGGAGTCTGCCCGTGGGCCGTAAAAAAAGGGCATGGCGGGCCATATACCGCCCGCGGGCCGGAGGTTCCCCACCCCTGGTGTAAGATGACAAATGCAATTCAAAAACAGGAAACACACATGCAAAAGATCAGTTGCACATTCTAAATTTAAACAATGTAAATCATTATTAAGTAACAAAAACTTAGATAAAATAAATATTTATCTATTGCACCAGAGCCTGTTCCCTAGGCCAAAAATTGGCACTGAGACACAACCCATATGGCCAGCATGATAACCAATAGAGCCATGTAAATGTGAATATAAGAGATAAGAATACATTTATAGTAGCCCTAAAGTGATGTCAAGTAGTATCTGGTAAAGAAGAAAGGTGCAAGGCACATGTGCAGACAATAAATGATGCAGTAAACAATATGTAAAAGAAAGTAAGTAACAAATATGCAATATAGGGCCATGTGCATTGTTACACAGGTAGATTGGCTAATAGAAAAAGCATAATATGGGAAAGAGGACATCATGCATATTAGGGGGTGGCGATACACGTGGGGTCCTTTCCCATATGCATAACTTTTAATGTTTTGTTTGTCTTGTCTTGGTGTGTGTGTTTGTTCGTTTTTAAAGACTTACATTGTTTAAGTTTAGGAAGTACAACCAATTTTTTGTACTTTTTTTCACCTTTTTAAATTCCAGTGTATAGCGAAATCATATTGATAAGCATATATACATTTGGACATAATTGTTGGTCCCCTTTTGTTGACGTAAGTAAAACCCACAATGATCACTGAAATAACTTGAAACTGATCAAAGTAATTTTGAATTTAAATTTATTGAATATCAACTAATGAAAATCAGACATTGCTTTTGTATTGTAGTTTAACAGAAAAAAAACCCTCTAATGAAAATTGCCTGGACAAAATTGATGGCTGACACACCTACAAAAGAGTGAAAATAATTTGAGCATGGGGACATGTTAAACGAAGGTGTGTCCTGTAATTAGCATCACAATTGTCTATAAACTTGTAATCAGTCAGTCTGCCTGTTTGAAGGGTGAAAAGTAGTCACTGTGCTGTTTGGCATCATGGTGTGTAAGATGCTGAACATGAACCAAACAAAACTAAGGAGAGAGTTGCCTCAAGAGATTCGGAAGAGAAGTATAGACAAACATGTTAAAAGTAAAGGCTATAAGACAAAGTCCAAACAGCTTGATGTTCCTGTTTTTTTGACTAAGTATAAATTTATTACAATCATTCCTCCAAAAAGTAACAAATCAGTGTACTGCACTGCAGCCCAGTACACAAATCATTCTACATTAATCATGCATATCAATAAAATGTACCACACAGGTAAACCTACACTATATTGCACTTCTATGCTACACAAAACACTCAAGCTGAAAAAAAAAGAAGTACGATTGGAGAAGGGGAAATGGAAAGGATGGTGTTGGGAGGGAGGAAAATCACAGGCCAAATCCTTTTTGAAAAACAACACAGGGAGAGGAGTAGGAAAGAAGATTTAGTCGTTGTCATCGTCATTATCCGGACCATCCAAACATTGAATAGTCTCTAAGCAAGCTGTGGATCAGTCTGTGGCCATCCTGGACAGACAAACACACTGTCCTCAAAATTATCCAGTTCCTGGCGATTTAAACAGCGTCCTTAAAACAGTTCATAAGACGCCAAGCCTTCTGGATGGCTCCGAATGTATGTACCCCTAGGAAGAGTCCGTAAAGTGTAGAATGGTACGATAGACTCCTTCAGGGGTCAAAATTCTTCAGGTTGTCCTCCACGGCAACCAAACGACTCTGTGCAAAGTGGCAATCCCAAAAGAAGCTTGATGTTTCTGTTATTACGTACAGTTGCACATATTATTCAGAAGTTTAAGGTCCATGAGACTGTAGTCAACCTACCTGGATGTGGCTGCAAGACAAAAATTGACAACTTCAACACATGGATCATACAAATGTTAAGAAAAGAGCCCTGAACAACTTCTAAAGAGACTGGAGGTGAACCGAATTGGCCAGCAATGAGTCCAGACTAAAATCCCATTGAACACCTATGGAGAGCTCTTAAAATTGCTATTGGGAGAAGGCAAATATATGAGACCTGGAACAGTTTGCAAAACAAGAGTGGTCAAAAATTCTAGTTGAAGAGGTGTAAGAAGCTTGTTGATGGTTATAGGGAAAAATTGATTGCAGTTATTTATTTCAAAGGATATGCAACCAAATATTTAGTTAAGGGTGCCAACAATTCTATCCTGCTTATTTTTGGAGTTTTGTGTGCAATGATGCCCAATGTGCCTTTTTTCTGTTTTTTTTGTTTTGTTTTTGTTTTTGAGTTGTTCCAATACACACGAAGGAAGTAAAAGTGTGTGACAAAACATGTATAACTGAAATAATTTTCTGGAATAAATACTTCATTTTCTTTAAAGGGGTTGTCCGACATAACAAAATTTTTGAGTTTAAGCTAATCTGTGCTGTATTGTCATATAAAACACCCCTACATTGTTATTTTTTGTTTTCTAACTTTTGTTCCTCTTGAATTCACCCTTTATTCTCTGCAGCTCCTTGTTTACATTCAGCTCCAGCAATCTGACCACTTCCTGTGCAAAACCTCCCAGTCACAGCTGGCACCGCCCGGCCTCAGTGTCCAGCCCCACCCCAGTGTCCAGCCCCACCCTCTGCCCGCCCACTGCACACATATTCCCTGTCAGTATATACTGCCCCAGCACTGACCTGTTATCACTACAGCATTGCAAATAACTGCCCCACATCACAACACACATCAGGCTGTGCACCGCATACACACATCAGGCTGTGCACCGCATACACACATCAGGCTGTGCACCACATACACACACATCAGGCTGTGCACCGCATACACACACATCAGGCTGTGCACCCCATACACACATCAGGCTATGCACCGCATACACACACACCAGGCTGTGCACCGCATACACACACACACACCAGGCTGTGCACCGCATACACACACACACACACACACACACACATCAGGCTGTGCACCGCATAAACACACCCACACACATCAGGCTGTGCACTGCATACACACACACATCAGGCTGTGCACCGCATACACACACACACATCAGGCTGTGCACCGCATACACACACACGCACACACACATCAGGCTGTGCACCGCATACACACACACACACCAGGCTGTGCACCGCATACACACACATCAGGCTGTGCACCGCATACACACACATCAGGCTGTGCACCGCATACACACACACACACACCAGGCTGTGCACCGCATACACACACACACACATCAGGCTGTGCACCGCATACACACACACACACACACATCGGGCTGTGCACCGCATACACACACACACATCAGGCTGTGCACCGCATACACACACACACATCAGGCTGTGCACCGCATACACACACACACATCGGGCTGTGCACCGCATATATACACACACACACAAATCGGGCTGTGCACCGACCCCCCCATAGGGAGTACATACTCACCCGTCCTCGGTCCCCGCTGCTCCTGCACGTTCGCGCGCTGTCTGTGCTCTGGCCATATCAGCACAGTAGTGACGTCACCGCTGCACTGAACTGTCAGATACAGACAGCGGGACAGTGATGAGAAGCAGTGCTGCGCTCCTTCTCATCAGCGTTTTCAAATATATCGGCATCTGTGATCTGTGATGCCGGTATATTTGAATGTGTGATCCTGAGCAGGGGGTCCGGTGCTGGCGGTGACACCACGGCAGCCGCCGCCAGGCCCCGCCCCCAGGTCACGGGTTCCACAGAGGTGCAGGGGGAGGTTGTGGGCAGAGTACGGGTGCGGGGGAATGTGTGGGAGGGTGCAGGGAAGGGGGCGGGGCTCATCGCACTGTACCCGCCCAGCAGGGAGGCGACATGCTGTTTCCAGATTTGCATGTCAACATGGCCCTGCCCATGTTGACATGAAATGACTGGAAGCAGCAAAATCGCGGCAGAAGCGGTCACATGACCACTCTGAGCCGGGGGAGAGGGGCTGACAGAGACCACTTACCTGCCCTGCTATCTACTTACCTGCCCCAATGTAGCCCAATAGGGTAATAATGAAAAAAACTCAAAATAAGCCGGATAACCCCTTTAACAATTTCAAAGTTACTAACACTTTTGATCATGACTGTATGTTCACAGATGCAAAAATGTGAAACATAGAGAAGCAGGCTTTATCTTTTGGGGCTGCTTTGCTGCATCTGTCACAGGGCATCTTGAATCTGCACAGGGTACAATAAAATCTTTAGACTATCAAGGCATTGTGGAGAGAAATGTATTCCCTTGTGTCAGAAAGCTTTTCCAGAGTTGCAGGTCATGGATCCTTCCAACAGGATAATGAGCCAAAAGACAGCTTAAACATTGAAGAATGGCTAAGTGAAACGCATCGGTTGTGCAAATATTAAGGATACAATCATTTTAGTCCAGGCCATATTCATTAGTTTTTGAAAAACTTTCTGTTGACCCACAATTCAAAAGCAATGTATAATTTACATTAGTTGATATTTAGTAAATTTAAATTGAAAATCTTAGAGACCATTGTGGGTTTTTATTACTTTTTATTACTTTAACAGAAAGCTATCAATAATTTTGTCCACGTGTGTATAAACATTAATCTCTTGCTTTTTTTTTTGCATGATATCACTCTGAATCCAAAGGGCTCTTGGATGTTCCATTGCGGACTTCAAATAATTATTACCTCTATTATATTATCTATTATATCATATATACCCTACATGAAAAATCTATGAGATTCCAACACACCAGCAATTTCGTAGCACAGGATCCATGCATGTCTTGCTGAGATTGACTTTGGCACCATCAGTTGTCATGCTAACATGACTGTTAGTGTATTCTGTGGATCGTTAAGAAGAAACTATAGTACGAAGCAGGGATGTTAACTTTTTTTTTTTTTTACTCCAGAGGATAAATGACTCTCTGTAATTTTTTTGATGACCATTTTTAATGGTCTCTTCAGTTACAATAATTATATGAAATTTAGGGATACACAATATGGAATGTGGCACCCGTGATACATGTTATAAACATTACTATGTAATGTAATCTGCATTACATGTGAATATGTTAAACATGTAAAGAATGACACCCTGCTCTCCTGATCTCACTTCAGAGCAGTGTGTGATTATAACACAATATAGCCGAACTAAATCTTGTCTCATTACAATCACATCTGTAGTTGTTTTCTCAGTGCTGCCAGCTCTGCTGTACTGCTCTGCCCCCCACACTGACTGTGTGAGATAGAAGCTGAGACACTATGAATGAAGTGCTGTAAATACGCTTGTAATGAAGCAAGTTTCAGCTCTGCTGTTGGTTATAATCACACATAGCTCTGCAGTGAGATCCGGAAACCAGACTGTTAGTCATTACATGTCTCGTACTATTTAAGTTCCGGAGACAGATTTTCATTTCTATGTCCCGCCCATATAGCTTAACAGCTCATTTACATATTACAAAAATGTGAATATATAACTGGAAAAAGACATTGGATCGCAGATATCAAAGTATCACTCATTCAACTTTCTATGACCCACATGTCCATATTGATGACTTAGGAGGGTTGATCCTACTGACAGATTCTCTTTAACAAAGGTGTTGGCTCTGCTTTTTCATAGTAGTTTAAAAAACCTATGGGTTTTAAGGTTTAGCTAGCCTTTTAGACATACACAGGCTTCATAAAAGCTTGCCTAAAATACAACGTATAAACATTAGTTCCCTTTTTTTTGTCTCTACCAACATTTAACATTTTTAAGGTGAAGTAGTACAGGCCTACAACCTATTATTTGCTACTTTTGTGGGAAAATATCAGTTTAAAAGATGGGATGCTTTTTTAGAATTGGGTGGCCCTAAAAGGAAATCTGTCACCAGGTTTTTGCTACCCATCTGACAGCAGCAAGCTGTAAGTGACACATCACAGGAATGAGGGTCTTCCTCTACATTATGCTGTCGTCAAATTAGGTTGCAAAAACACTTTCTCAATCACTATGTTTACCCCAAGAAAATTACACATATGCTCCCTATTGGGCCAGTGTCGTTCTAACATTGTAGGCACAGGGGCTCACTTGACATTGTGTTTTGCGATTCCTGCATGCAAATGGAACGGCGCTGGAAGTGGAGGTCAGTATAGGTGTTATTACCTTCTTGGGGAAAACATACTGTTTGAAATGTCGTTATTCAAGTAGTGTCTCTAAATAACACAGAAAAAAACAACACTATCCAAGCACTTATTTTAACAGACTTTAGCGGTCCCCCCATTGGTAGACAAGGATGAGGTGCTATGCTTGTAGAAAAAAAGTCATATGGAATTCAAAACAAAAAATAGAAAAGAAAGTTGCACTCACCATTCGTAAATCAAGTCTTTATTAGGTACACATTAAAAGTCCAGTTGCATACCGAGGTTGCAGGGCGCACAGACTACAGCCGTTATGCGTGTCAAGCGTGGTTCTACAGGTCTCCCACAGAAATGCTGCCTTTCCACCTGGTGGATACAGATTGCTTCTGAAAGTTGATGGCTATTGTATTCCCCTAGTATCAGTTGCCCACTCCATTATTTCTCTAATAAAGCTGTGCCTGCGCTATACCAGCTAGCTGCAGACAACATCACCCATTCTTTGCAAAACTCTGTCTGACAGGGTGCATTTCACCACTGATAACTGGACGAGCAAGCATGGCCAGGGGCATTACATTTTGCTGACCGGGCACTGGCTTACTGTGGTGGCTGTGAGTGCAGGTGGGGAAGGGGCAGCTCCACAAATCTTGAAATCCCCAAGGCTTTGCGGGATAACCCTCTGTATCTACCACTTCCCCCACTTGCTGCAGGAGTAGCCAGAGCTCAATATCAATGCCTTCAGAGGGGTTTTGACTCTTTTGCATTTTTGTCTTCAAAAATGGAAAAGTGGTCTGATCTCGCCAGTCACTTCTTGGAGGTTTTGACATGCCCGGCAGCCAGCGTTCTCTCAGAACGTGTCTTCCACGCTGCTGGTTGTATCCTGACAGATAAGCTCATCCGGCTTCCCCCTGAAAGAGTAGACCACCTAACTTTCATCAAGATGAACAAGTCATGGATCTCCAATGACTTTTCCACCCCGGTCGCAGACTGTGCAGACTAGGCGATGGTGTAGTTTTCAGTGGCTGCACTGATCTTGCATTATTGCAGTCTAGGACACCTTTGTCGTGGCTTCTGTGGATGCTGTTGCTACTGCTGCTGATGTTACTAACAAGTGCCCTGGTGGCGCAACAATCAAAAGGTGTGTCCACCACTGCTACTTTTACAGTTTGGCTTTTCTGTAAGTTGAAACCAGAAGTTTACATACACTACCTAAAAAGACACATATAGTATGCATGTTTTTCTCACTATCTGACATGAAATCATTATAAACCTTTCTCATTTTAGGTCAATTAGGATTAAATTATTTATATTTGTCAAATGCCAGAATAATGAGAGATAAAATGTTTTAAGGCATTTTTATTACTTTCTGCAAAGTCAAAAGTTTAAATATACTAAGAGTACTATGCTTTTAAGGCCGGTTTCACACATCCGGCATTTCGCCGCTTTGCCGAATCCGTCACACTCCAATACAGTGCAATACAATACAATGGCATTGTGTCAAGCTCCGTCATATGCTGTCATGTGACCGGAGCTTGCCACGATGCCATTGCACTGTATTTCACTGTACTGTAGTGTGACGGATATGGCAAAGCGGCGTAATGCCGATTGTGTGAAACCAGCCTAAACAATATGAGACATCACATATTATTATTATTTATTATTATGTCATGGCTTTGGAAGCTTCTGACAAGTGTATTGACATCTGAGTTAATTAGAGACATACCTGTGGATGTATTTTAAAGCACACCTGAAACACACTGCTTCTTTGTGTAGTATCATGGGAAAGTCAAAAGAAATCAGGCAAGATCCATAGAAGAGAATTGTGGACTTGCTCAAGTCTGGTTTATCCTTGAGTGCAATTTCCAGATACCTGAAGGTGCCTTGTTCATCTATACAACAATTATAAGTAAGTACAAACAAGATGGTAATGTCCAGCCATCATACTGCTCAGGAAGGAGACTGGGCCTGTGTACCAGAAATGAACATGCTTTGGTCAGACATGAATATCAACCCAAGAACAAAAGCAAAACACTTTCTGAAGATGCTAGTGGAAACTGGTAAGATTGTGTAATTTTCCAGTGAAATGAGTACTATATTAACATGGGCTGAAAGGCCATTCTGCAAGGAAGAAGAAGCCATTACTCCAAAAGAAACATAAAAAGCCAGATTAATGTTTGCAAATGCACACAGGAATAAAGACCTTAATTTTTGGAGAAGTCCTGTGCTCTGACAAAGCTAAAATTGAATTGTTTGCTCATAATGACCATCTTTACATTTGGAGGAAAAAGGGAGATGCTTTGAAGCCTAAGAACACCATCCCAACTGTGAAACACGGGGGTGGCAACATCATGTTGTGGGGTTGTTTTGCTGCCATGAGCAAAGAACATTATGTGACAATACTGAAGCAACATCTCAAAACATCAGCCAGGAACTTAAACTTGGGCGGAAATGGGTCTTCCAAATGGATCATACTGCCAAACTGGTTACTAAGAGGCTTAAGGATAACAAAGTCAATGTTTTGGAGTGGCTATCACAAATAATTGATCTCAATCCTATTGAAAATTTATAGGCCAAGCTGAAAAGGCAGGTGCGAGCAAGGCGACCTACAAACATGGCTCCTACCAATTATTTGGAGAAGCTTGTGGATATCCAAAACATTTGACCCAAATCATACAGTTTAAGGGCAATGGTATCAAATACTAATGAAATGTATATAAACTTTTGACTTTACCGAAAGTAATGCAAATGCCTTAAAACATTCTCTCTTTCTCTCATTCTGGCATTTGGCAAATATACAGTCATATGAAAAAGTTTGGGCACCCCTATTAATGTTAACCTTTTTTCTTTATAACAATTTGGGTTTTTACAACAGCTATTTCAGTTTCATATATCTAATAACTGATGGACTCAGTAATATTTCTGGATTGAAATGAGGTTTATTGTACTAACAGAAAATGTGCAATCCGCATTTAAACATAATTTGACCGGTGCAAAAGTATGGGCACTTCAACATAAAAGTGACATTAATATTTTGTAGATCCTCCTTTTGCAAACATAACAGCCTCAAGTCGCTTCCTGTAGCTTTTAATGAGTTCCTGGATCCTGGATGAAGGTATATTTGACCATTCCTGTTTACAAAACAATTCCAGTTCAGTTAAGTTTGATGGTCGCCGAGCATGGACAGCATGCTTCGAATCATCCCACAGATGTTCAATGATATTCAGGTCTGGGGACTGGGATGGCCATTCCAGAACATTGTAATTGTTCCTGTGCATGAATGCCTGAGTAGATTTGGAGCGGTGTTTTAGATCATTGTCTTGCTGAAATATCCATCCCCTGCGTAACTTCAACTTCATAACTGATTCTTGCACATTATTGTCAAGAATCTGCTGATACTGAGTTGAATTCATGCGACCCTCAACTTTAACAAGATTCCCGGTACCGGCATTGGCCACAGAGCCGCAAAGCATGATGGAACCTCTACCAAATTGTACTGTGGGTAGCAAGTGCTTTTCTTGGAATGCCGTGTTTTTTTGCCTCCATGCATAACGCCTTTTTGTATAACCAATCAACTCAATCTTTGTTTCATCAGTCCACAGGACCTTCTTCCAAAATGTAACTGGCTTGTCCAAATGTGCTTTTGCATACCGCAGGCGACTGTTTGTGGCGTGCTTGCAGAAACTGCTTCTTTCGCATCACTCTCCCATACAGCTTCTCCTTGTGCAACGTGCTCTGTATTGTTGACCAATGCACATTGACACCATCTGCAGCAAGATGATGCTGCAGGTGTTTGGAGGTGGTCTGTGGATTGTCCTTGACTGTTCTCACCATTCTTCTTCTCTGCCTTTCTGATATTTTGCTTGGCCTGCCACTTCTGGGCTTAACAAGAACTGTACCTGTGTTCTTCCATTTCCTTACTATGTTCCTCACAGTGGAAACTGACAGTTTAAATCTCTGAGACAACTTTTTGTATCCTTCCCCTGTACAACTATGTTGAATAATCTTTGTTTTCAGATCATTTGGGAGTTGTTTTGAGGAGCCCATTATGCCACTCTTCATAGGAGATTCAAATAGGAGAACAACTTGCAAGTGGCCACCTTAAATACCTTTTCTCATGATTGGATACACCTGTCTATGAAGTTCAAAGCTCAATGAGGTTACAAAACCAATTTAGTGCTTTAGTAAGTCAGTTAAAAGTAGTTAGGATTGTTCAAATCAGGAAATTGTTAAGGGTGCCCATACTTTTGCACCGGTCAAATTTTGTTTAAATGCGGATTGCACATTTTCTGTTAGTACAATAAACCTCATTTCAATCTAGAAATATTAGTCCATCAGTTATTAGATATATGAAACTGAAATAGCTGTTGCAAAAACCCAAATTGTTATAAAGAAAAAAGGTTAACATTAATAGGGGTGCCCAAACTTTTTCATATGACTGTAAATAATTTTGGTAATCCTCATTGGCCTAAAATGGGAAAGATTTATTCTGATTTCATGGTAGTGGGAAAAAAACTAGCATATGTGTCTTTTTGAGTAGTGTATTGTAGGCAATGACAGGGATACAATAAAGAGTCACATATGCACATATAGGTTTTCAATAGAAAAAGTCAGTCTTATTCACACTGAAAACAAACAAATGCACGGTCTTACAGTACTTCAGTCAAGAATGCAAAGCAAAAGTCTAGCTAGTCAAACTCCATAGCAAAGGTTCTGGAGGTGCCAGTCAATACAGGTATATCATTCTCACAGACCCTGCTTCAGCTTTCCAGCCCAACCACTCACCACATTGAGAGGTTCTTGCTGCCTATTTATGCTGTGCTAATCCTACATCTGGGCACCTTAGGTGTTGCCCCCAAAAACCTGGAATATCAGAGAAGGTCATGGCTAGGTTTGCTCTCCTTCCCTGCTTCTCACCAGTGCAAAAGGCATTTGCTAGGTGGAATATACAGTATCTCACATCTATCACCATACCCTTTACTGCATCACATACCCACCCTTTTGTTCAACCCCAAGGGGGTGGGACACATTCCCCACAGTGGGCTATTGGGCTAACCCATTCACTCTCTGACCTTCATTCACAGCCTGTATTTCACCTCCTCCGTAATGGCTTGCCGCTGAGCCTCAGGCACCAGATACTGCTTTAATTGGAGATTGGCCTGGGGCTTAATAACAATGACATGCTGGATTATGGCGGTAGGTACTGAGAGCTTAGAAAAAACCTCCAGAGGTGACGAAGTCAACCCTGCAGGAATTGCAGACAGCAGGTTATGCCCACCTATCCTTTCCCTATCCTTCCTGGGCTTACGTGAATTGATATGATAGACCTGTTCCTGTTTTCGCTGACCAGGCTCATGTACCTTTATAGTTTACCATCCACACCGGATTAGAGGTCCCGCTTATAGCCTGCGCCTCTTCCTTAGGGAAACCAGGTTTTTGCACCACTTCTGTAAAATGCAACGTGGCTGACATTCAAGCTGACTTACGTTCACCGGGCGGCACCATAGTTGGCCATAGGGCAGAAAATAAGGAAAAGTTCTTCCCAACTATTAGTTCGTAGTGCAGATTTGAAACCACTCCCACCTAATGGTATCGCTTCCTGGCTTTGGTGTTTATCATTACCAGTGCGGATAGTCTTTTAAGTCCCCATGGATACATAACACACCTGCTTTCCGGCCAGTGAACTTAGAGGGTGATACCTGCCTAAGTCCATTAGGGCCACAGCCGGGGTACCTTGTACCTTGACATGACACGGATATCCATCACTGGATTCCTCTGGGGTGCCAATCACACAGACCCTTTTAGTATACAGGGATTAATGGCACCCACCCAAAGTTTGTGTCTGTTCTCAGAAATGTGGGGCAAACAGCCCTTACATGGCCTGGCTCCTGGCAATGCCAGCAGACTATTGGGGTGTGTTTCCAGCAGGCTACATTCTAAGTGTCCCTCTATGGCTCTGCTCGACGGGATGGGGACATTCGGGGCTTTCCTGCCACCCTCCCCAGAGGCCCACCTAGTGCTCCTCAGTAGCCCTGTACTACTCTATAAGGTCGACCGTCTGGAGCGCATTATTACGGGATGTCTGTCTGACCCAACACTGGAGGGGGTGTGGTAAGGATCTGCAGAATTTATCAGCCACTATGCAGTACACAAAAGCAGTAGGGGACTGTACCTTGGGCTGTAACCACTTCTGTATCAGCTGGTAAATTGAAATAATCCTGCTGGGGTCCTGACGTTAGAAACAGAGCAATGGCTTCTGCCCATTTATCTCAGGTAACCTTTTCCTCTTGACCACTCTCTCAAATATGGCTAGATACAGGCCCGGACTGACCATAGGGCAATTCTGGCAAATACCAGATGGGCCGGTCCCTGTAGTGAGCCGATGCCTGTAGTGGGCCGCTATATTTGCAGTCACCACCGTTCTCCTCAGCAGTGTGCAGGCCGGGCAGTAGTATCTGCCATGCACACACTAGCTGCAGCAGGACCAGGAGGCAGCGCGCTGTGCTGCCCTTGCTGTGTGATAGTGTGCCCGGCATGCACACACTGCTGAGGAGCGCGGCGATGCCGGTGACCGCAGCTTCCTCCTTCCTATTCAAATGAATTTACGTCTTTCAGACATAAATACATTTGAACAGTGCGTCGGGACTAGTCCCTGCCCCCGACATGCAGCAACATGATGAGATCAGCACCGTGCTGATGTCATCACAGTGCTGCGGGCGCCACACTGGATGCATCAGCCAGCGGTAAGCGCTCCATGGAGGAGCCAAAGGTATTAATGGGGATGAGTGGGGAGGGGCTGAGGACACAATGGGGTAACATTTGTGAAGGAACACAGCTTTGTGACAGGCAGTGGTGGTTACTGTATTCCAAGGGAGGGGTGAGGCAGGAGTGTGTAGTAATGGGGTAGTGTGTGATGGGGGGTGCGTTGTATTTTGTGTGTGTGTGTGTGTGTGTGTGTGGGGAGAGGTAATGGAGGGTGCATTGTATTGTGTGTGCTTGTGGGGGGAGGGGTAATGGAGGGTGCATTGTTTTGTGTGTTTTTGTGGGGGGAGGGGTAATGGAGGGTGCATTGTATTGTATGTGTGTGGGGGGGGGTAATGGAGGGTGTATTGTATTGTGTGTGTTTGTGGGGGGAGGGGTAATGGAGGGTGCATCGTGTGTGTGGGGGGGTAATGGAGGGTGCATTGTATTGTGTGTGCTTGTGGGGGGAGGGGTAATGGAGGGTGTATTGTATTGTGTGTGTTTGTGGGGGGAGGGGTAATGGAGGGTGCATCGTGTGTGTGGGGGGGTAATGGAGGGTGCATTGTATTGTGTGTGTTTATGGGGGGAGGGGTAATGGAGGGTGTATTGTATTGTGTGTGTTTGTGGGGGGAGGGGTAATGGAGGGTGCATCGTGTGTGTGGGGGGGTAATGGAGGGTGCATTGTATTGTGTGTGTTTGTGGGGGGAGGGGTAATGGGGGGTGCATTGTATTGTGTGTGTGTGGGGTAATGGAGGGTGCATTGTATTGTGTGTGTTTGTGGGGGGAGGGGCAATAGAATGGTCAATGGACATTATGGAAAGAGGCAGTGTGGGGATAGATTTAGGTGAGAGAGGCAGTGTGGGAGGTATTTTGGATAAGGGCAGTGTGGGGGGATATTTTTTGAAGAAAGCACAGCAATTATTTATTCAGGGGCACAGCATAGGTTGATATTTATATTTATGGGGCAGTATAATGATACTTTTATTTTTAAAGGTGCTGTGTGGGGAAGTGCTGCTGAAGAATAAAGAGGGAGGGCTTCAGAGATGAGCGGGGGGCACAAAACCTCATCATGGCGTCTGTACTGCGTGCAGACAAAAGGGATCGCCTCAGAAGATGTCACCTATAAAGGTATCTAGATGCAAATGATTATTTGTGATATTGCCTGTGTCTTATCAGTATTGTGGTTCCTATATAGTCAACTCCCAGCATCTGCTTACCATTATTAAGGACAAGCTGGGAGTTGTAGATTCCGGCATCTTCCGAGCCTTCCCATTGATTTGCATTGTAAAATACTGAGCGTTTTCCCACTTCTTTTAATCACTTGGTGGTTTTAGAAACCCGAAGTGGGTAAAAGATGCTCAGAAGCCTGAACCTGTGCACAGCGAGGAGATGCATATGGTCATTCGAGGATTTTTCATAGTTTCCATGGTGGGATCTGCCCCCAAAAAATGTCACTGCACATTCCCTAAGTGGTGTGTATCCAAAATTATCACCAGTGACAACAACAGCTTCCCTGATCACCTATCTGTAGAATAGGTCATCAATATTACTTCAGGGGGATCTGATTTTGTATACCTGCCCATCAGCTATGTGACCGCAGCATTATGTGGAGAGCAGCATCCTCTTCATTATCTGTGAGACCCAGCTCTGTAGGGAAAATAGCAGCTTCACCAGGTCCTGCTACTAAGAGCAATAAATAGAACTGAGCTGTAATACTGGACGCAGCCGTGACTGCATGTTATATGGTCGTGTTACATAATCTGCAAGTGCACAAAGATACCACACATTCACCACGTGAAAAGTGGGCCTGTGCACCTCCACATGCCAGGGCAGAATTTTAGTCCCAGTCTGGCCCTGGCTAGATAGGTCTTGACGTCATCCGATGGTTCCATTTTGGGGATTGCCGCATGGACCGCTTATTGGGCATTGTGGACCACCTGATGAGTACCTGTCATCTGTAGTGCCGTCACTTCCTGTACCAGCAGCTGGTTGGTCTCCTGCTGCTTATTAAATATCTGCTGCTGAGTAGCCTCCTGCTGCTGATTAAATATCTGCTGCTCTCGTATGGCCTCTTGTTGCCGCCAAGTGGCCTCTATAAGCGCTTTCATCAGACTCCATCTCCTCAGATATCCTGAACTGGGTTTGCAACAGCCCTGTTACACAGGACATATACTGGCTCCCAGCCAAAAAAAAAAAAAAAAAGTGCCGGCCTCACTGAGTTTGCCCGTTTCAGGCCACCAAATATATGAAATCAGCTCTGGTAGGCAATGGCAGGGACACAGTAAAGGGGTACACACATGTTTTCAATCCAAAAGGTCAATGTTTTATTCACACTGAAAACAAACAAATGTACATTCTTACTTCAGTCAGGAATGCAAAGCGAAAATCCAGCTTGCCAAACAGCATAGCAAAGGTTTTGGAGGTGCCAGTCCATTCAGGTATATCATTCTCACAGAACCTGATTCAGCTTTCCAGCCCAACCAAGTATTGGCATGGCTGTGATTTGCCCTACACACCACGTGACGCGGCCTGTATAAAGGATTACTGGTTGTGCCGCCATTTCATTCTCAGCCTGGTGCAAAGTTTGATAATATAGCCTCTTGAAGTGTGCTGTAACATAGGGCATAAAAAAAAAAAAAGACGTGGTGTTACCCCAATTTTTGATACCCTGCACAGGTAAAGCAGACAGCTGCGGGCTGCAGCCTCAAATGTGTGCTTTACCTTGACTGGTTATCAAAAATAGAGGGGATCCCATGCCATTTGTTTTAATTATTTATTTAAATAATTTTAAAATGCGTCATGGGGTCCCCCCTATTTTTCATAACAAGCCAAGGTAAAGAAGACAGCTTGGGGCTGGTATTATCAGGCCAGGAAGGCCCATGGTTATTTAGATTTTCCTAGCCTAAAAATAGTATCCTGCAGTCGCCCCAGAGGTGGCCTCTCCATTAGATGCTCTGATTCTGGAATTTTGCCCTGCTCTTCCTGATTCCCCTGGTGTGGTGGCAATCAGGGTAATACTTTTGGGGTTGATGTCAGCTGTGAATTGATAGGAGGAATCAAGCCCAGGGGTTAGTAATGGAGAGGCATCTATCAGACACCCCCGTTAGTAACCCACTAAGTGTACAGGTAAATAACAAACACACACAGGAAAAAAAAAAACGTTCATTTGAATAAAGGCTTCCCCACAATCCCTCGTTCACCAATTTATTAATGTTCAAAAATCCTTGTGGAAGTTAAAGTAAAAAGGATTAGAGATGAACAAACCTGTTCAATTCATGTTTGCCAATCTCAGATTCGTTACGAACCTTGGCCTTTTCGTTCAGGTAAGTGTTCGTTTACAAAAAAAACCAATACCAGGCCCATCACAGCCATGTCAAGTATTGGCATGGCTGTAATTGGTCAGGGAAATGACTGTAAAAATAAAAAAAAAAGGAAGCAAAAGGGTTAAAGCATGACATATTTATCGAGTCTCCCGCGACTGTACTCCTGGGGCCGCTGAGTATCCCTCATCCATATTCACTGCTTTCACTGCCCACCGCCATCTCTGATTGGCTGCAGTCAGACCCCAGTCCTAGACAGCACCTGTCATTGGTTGGAATCATAGACCCTGTCTGCACGTCTATTGCGGTATTAAATAAATATAAAATTGTAGTAGTGTTCCATCATCTATTGGTACAAGCACTGATAGAGCCCATGGCTACAGGCTGCAGCCCCCAACCATGCACTTATCTTGACTGTGTATCAGCCCCCAGTCTTGCGCTTATCTTGACTGTGTACCAAAATAAGAGGGACCGCATGTGGCTTTTTAAAAAATTATTTAAATCATTTTAAAAAACGGTGTGCAGCCCCCCCCCAATTTTGATACCCAGCCAAGATAAATGTCAAAAACATCTGAACATGAATGGGTGGGGGACAAATATGATGGCCTAAGCTAGACCACCATTAACCCACATACTGACAATAAAAAAAATGTCTGGTAGAGACCCAAAACCCAAAAAGTATATAGACCTATAAGAAGAGAAAAGAGTCCAAAAACTACCTCAGTGAAAAATATATAATTTTATTAATGAATCAATCATAAAAACACCGAAAACATATATACTGGAACAACAAATGCTGGTGAGGATACAAAAGAAAACACCCAGACGCTGACAAAGTATATAACACAAAATATAGAGAGGTGGGGATAATGTGCCTATGCAGGTTTAGCAGCAGTTTTTACAATAGTTACAGGGTATCAAAACCATGATAAAGTGATCATGTGCAATAGCAGCAAAAACTAAGGCAGCACATATAGAGGGCTATCGATAACCACTTCTCATAAAGTGCACATGCAAAGTAAACGGCCGCTAAGCAAAAAAACACATACCCATGGTACTTCCAAGTCAGCGGGGGGGGGGGGGGGGGGGTGTATCTCCAAGGACCCCAATGCAAGTTTCGCGTGGGCTTCTTCGGGGGTGGTTGGGGGGGGTCGCCAGCCAAGATAAAGCCCAACAGCTGGGGACTGGTATTCTCAGGTTTGGGAGACCCATGCCTATTGGGCCCCCCAGCCTAAAAATAGCAGCCTACAGTCGCCCAGAATTGCCGCATCCTATAGATGTGACAGTCCCAGCCTTTACCCTGCTCTTCTCAAATGCCCTGGTGGGGGTGGCAATTGGGGCAATAAGGGCTGAATTGCTCACTGCTGCCACTAAGCCCTAGATTAGTAATGGGGGGCATCTATGAGACCCCCATTACTAATCTGTAAGTGAAAGTAAATAACCCCAAACACCGGAAAAATCGATTATTTGAAATAAAATACAGAAAAACACTCTTTCACCACTATATTAACCCCAAAAGTCCAGCATAATCCACAAGAGGTCCCATGGTGATGCTAACTGTGCTATATCTGAAAACACAGTAAGCGGCCATAGAACATGACTGCTCTCTGTAACTTCAGCCCCATTAATCAGCAGTGACGTCACTCAGGTTATTTGTGGTACAGCTGGAGGTTCCCATGGTCTTCCACCTGTGTCCGCAGGTAACCTAACCTTAGGGGACCTCAATGAACTCTCACTGAGTTTACAGACCTGCATTTCCTGGCAGAAAACTGCATTTTTTTGCCAAGAGATACAGATTTGGTGCTAACATTTTTACATCCTATTCCTGCACCCAATCTACACCTGGCAACAAAATGCATCACTTCCGCATGACGCATGTTTTTTTTTGCCAGGAGGTTTAGATTGGGTGCAAGAATATGGTGTAAAAATATCATCACCAAATTTGCATCTCTTGGCAAAAAAACGCACAAAAATGGTTTTGACACCATTTCGGTGCTGTTTTCTTACAGGAGGTGCAACATTAGTGCTTAAATGTCTGCAAGTCAAGTCCGGTTCCCAAATCGAACTTTTAACTAAAGTCCAGCCGAACTTCCATGAGTCCGCTTATCACTGGCAGAGAGTTGTTGGTGTGTCATAAAATAAAGGAAATTATGAAAGAGTGCCACAATTTTTTTTTTACTTCCATCCATTTCTTTTTTTTGTGGGATGCCTCTGCAATAAGTACCATAGTCATGAACTTTTATAGAGCAAAAAAGGTACACCGGTCCAACAGATGCCAAAGGACACTTACTTTCGAGTGGATGAAGCCTTATGGAAGTATGTCTCTTGCATTATGTAACTAGAGCCTTAGTAAATTTGCCGCATTGTCTATATATTATAATTCAACAGTAAAACAGGATCCTTTCATTCATATAAAAAAACGACAAACTGATCAGTGCCTTGTTCACTGAGAGCAGTTGTTTCAGTCTCTTAACCTTCACTACCTAAAAATAGACATTAATGTATACCCCTTGATATGACCATTCTAAGCACTTGATATGTGCTCCTTTTAAGATGCATGGAGGTACATAAAGATTTATGGTAATTTTGTTTAAATTGCATATGTCAGACAGGTATTGTTACATACCTTCAACCTGTTTAACTGTCAACAGATCCTAGCACATAACTGCAGACATGTCACAACAGCGCTAAGAGGTAACAATCAACTAGAGTCAACGAGAGATACCAAGGAATTCCTTTCTTATTTTCCTGAGGGAAGTTCACACACATTAAAAAATCTAGACTACTGTGAGCAGAAATATTGTACTGGAATTGTTTATAAGCTCTAGTCATCTTAACATGTCTGCACTTCATTATACCTGGTTCTCAGGTTACCTATTGCAACCCCAGTTCCAAACATTTGGGATTCTGTACAAAAATGGAAAGAAAACGACAATAATAAGCCTGTTGCAGGTGGGTTTTATCAAGGGAAGAAGCGCAGTCACGAACATCTGACATACATTACTAGCGATAGACGTGATAGGCAAACACCCAGTTGGGAGAGGTAAACCAGCATTGGTTACTCTGGATGCGGAAAACGCGTTCCACAATGTAAAATGGAAGTGGCTGCAACAAGTACTAGACAAGGTGGGCTTGGAGGGTTAGTTCAGAAACTATATATAAATAATATATACTACACCATTGGCAAAGATCCAAATACGAGAACATTTGTTGGGTGCTTTTCCACTTCAGAGGTGAACACTGCAGGGATGCCCATTACCACCACTTTTTTTTTACTTGGCGTTGGAACTGTTAGCATGATATTTGGAACAATTTCCACCATTTAGAGGGATAGAGATAGGGAACAAAAGTTTAAAAGCGGCATACTTTACAGATGATATTATATTATATATGGACAATGTCGACAGAGCCCTAATAAAAGTTTTGGAGTTGTTTGCGGAATATGGTAAATTCTCAGGATTTCTATTGAATAAGGCTAAATGTGAAATCCTCTATCTCAGAGAAAAGTACAGACTAAAAAATAAGGAGGATGGTTTGGGTGGTATACCACTAGCCAAAACAAGCATAAAATACCTGGGAATCATAGTAGGAAGCAAAATAGACTTGGTTTACAAATTAAACTTTCACCTGATTATATCTAAAATACAGGCAGAATTAGAAAGAAGGCAGAACCTACCCTTAAGTCTACTCAGAAGAATACACTTTCTAAAAATGATGAACATCTCCAAATACAATAAATATGCCAAACATAAGAGGGTATAACTTACTGTGCATATCCAGACACATAATAGATTGGGTCAAGTGCCCTAACTAGTATTCAGACATAGAACTAGGAAAAGTGTATACTCACCCATGGGACATAACCGCACTTCTACATACACCACAGGGCCTCCTCCCCACCAAAATCAAACAAACCGTGATATTTAGAGACACGGTAGCAGCATGGAAAGAAATTAAGAGAAAGCTGAACCTATCCTGGAGAATTTCTAAGGACATGCCACTGTGCGAGAACCCTGTTTTCCAAAATCTAAGGGAAAATAGCCTTCTGAAAGAATTGAAACAGAGAGTGATTTGCAAGGTAACATGTTTGATACATGAAGAGGAGGGTAGGTGGCTGAATAAAGAAGACTTAATATCCAAATACGCATTACAAGAACAACAAACACTACAGTTTGGCCAGATCAAGGGGCCGGTAAACCCATTACTAGTCAGAGCAGAAAAAGACATAAGGAATAATGGTATGGATAGTCTACTGTTTGCAACACTTTGTATACCTACAATTGCAACACTATACAAAGTTACAAAGGATTTAGAGAGATGTTTGGCCAAAGAAAACCAGAACAGGAATTTAGCAGTTGGACAAAACAGCTAAGGAGGTAGACCGAAAGATAGCGGAAAAGATACTCAGCGGATGGGGAACTTTGAGGAAAAACGTTTTGAGTAAAATATGGAGGGACTCCCAAATTAGAATCATGCATAGAGCGATTATAGCTTTCAACATCCCAATATCTGTATCAATGTAGGATCACACAACCCACTGCCCAAAATGCAAGATGAGTGACGCAGATCTACTACATGGGTTATGGGGTCCAAAGGTGAGGGAACTATGGGACAAAATTAGATAGTTAATGGACAGACTGGAAACAAAAGATACCCCTAGAACCTTTCACATATTTATTCCATTTTCAGGAGGGGATGGATGAGAGACAGGCAAAAAATACATTGTATCTCCCGATTTTGTTTCACTCCATTCCTTTAATAGTCAAAAGATGCCTGCTGAGACAATGGCTGCATGATCAGGTACCAACCCTGTGTGAGATAATGGACCAAACCAAAAATCTACTCAATTTGGAATGGCTGGAAGCAGAGCGTCACAAGGAAAAGGGAATAAAGCCGCTCATATTAAAATTGAAAGCTTCCCTATTACAATGTTAAAAAGTTACACATTTTCCACTTCATTTGAAAAAATGTATAGATTTAGAAAATCTCAAACACATCTCAAAATAGTATGAACACTGCCATGTCTACTATTGTGCAGAATCCCCTCTTCTTTTTACAACAGTCTGTAAATGTCTAGAAGTGGTGAGACCAATTGTTGGAGTTTTGGAAGATGAATGTTGTTCCATTCTTATCTGATGTAGGATTCTAGTTGATGAATAGTCTTGGCTCGTCTTTGCCGGCTTTTTTTTCTTTCATAATACTGTAAATATTTTCAATTATAACTTCTAACCATATTTGCTTCTGAAAGACTCTGCCCCTCTTCCATGCTCTTTTTGAAGTCACATATGACCATCCAGCTGTTTTTCAAAAGTGTAACTTACTTTTTCAACCTTTTGTTAACCCTGTCCCAACGTTTTTTGAGATGTTTTGCAGTTAACAATTTTTAAATTAGTTATTTTTATCAAATTAAATGGAAAATGTTTAACTTTCAACTTATGATTTGTTTTATGTCATGTTGTGAACAAAATCTGGCTATACAGTAAGAGATTTCCAAATCATTACATTCTTGTTTTCTATACATTTAACACAATTTCCCTACTTTTTGAGAATTGAGTTTGTACTTGGTATCATATAATTAAGTACTGTATATGTTGAATCAAATTAGGAAATACAGAGGTGGGAGAACGGACCAGTTCACCCAAATGTTTCAAGTGTAATAAACAAAAAAGATAGGGGAAGGGAAAAAGCCAAAAATATTCAGTCTAACCATCAAAGGTGAAAATTTTAAACACAGGAGAAAAGTCAATTCCAATACTGTATGAGGAGGAGGAGGGTGAAAATAATTTGTGATGGATGAGTTGGGAGCCAAAATAATTTGTTTAATGGTAACAACCATTCAAATATATGCAATAAAAACAGGATTCACAATCACAGGAATTGACAGTTTATAGTAGACTAGAAGGTGGCCCGATTCTACGCATCGGGTATTCTAGAATTTACGTATTGTGTAGTTCATGTATGATTTTTGTTATATATATATATATATATATATATATATATAGATGTTGTTGTGTGTAGTTACTAAGTGTTTGTGTAGGGCACTGTACATGATCTGGGTGTTGTCTGGGTGTGGCGGGGGGTGAGAGCGGTGTTGTATGTGTGTTGCGTGTGTTGCGTTGTTTGTGGAGCGCTGGGTGTCTGTAGCGTTGTGTGTGTGTGTTGCGCGGTTTGTGTGGGTGTGGTGTGTTTTGGGGGGAGGTATGTTTTGTGCAATGTGTGTGTTGTGCGGTATGTGCGTATATTTATGTATGCCGCGGTGTTTGTGTGTTGGGTGTTGTGTGTGTGCAGCGTTGTCTGTGTGTGTGGGTGTCTGTGTATGGCGGTGTTTGTGGTTCCCAGTGTGTGTGTGGTGTGTTGTGCAGTGCGCGTGTGTGTGTGTGTGTTGGGGGGAGGTGTGCACCTCCCATCGTGCTCCATCCCCCATGCTGCGCACCCCCCATCGTGCTCCATCCCCCATGCTGCGCACTCCCCATCGTGCTCCATCCCCTATGCTGCGCATTCCCCATCGTGCTCCATCTCCCATGCTGCGCACTCCCCATTGTGCTCCATCCCCCATGCTGCGCATTCCCCATC
This sequence comes from Anomaloglossus baeobatrachus, assembly GCF_048569485.1. NCBI lineage: Eukaryota > Metazoa > Chordata > Amphibia > Anura > Aromobatidae > Anomaloglossus > Anomaloglossus baeobatrachus. Next base: position 266,461,125 of record NC_134356.1, on the reverse strand, counting down.
GTGCTCCATCCGCCATGCTGCGCACTCCCCATCGTGCTCCATCCCCCATGCTGTGCACTCCCCATCGTGCTCCATCCCCCATGCTGCGCACTCCCAAACGTGCTCCATCCCCCATGCTGCGCACTCCCCATCGTGCTCCATCCCCCATGCTGCGCAATCCCAAACGTGCTCCATCCCCCATGCTGCGCACTCCCCATCGTGCTCCATCCCCCATGCTGCGCACTCCCCATCGTGCTCCATCTCCCATGCTGCGCACTCCCCATTGTGCTCCATCCCCCATGCTGCGCACTCCCCATCGTGCTCCATCCCCCATGCTGCGCACTCCCCATCGAGCTCTATCCCCCAAGCTGCGCACTCCCAAACGTGCTCCATCCCCCAAGCTGCGCACTCCCAAACGTGCTCCATCCCCCATTCTGCACACCCCCCTATCGTGCTCCATCCCCCATGCTGCACCAGCATCAGCCTCTCTGCCCCCAGCTTCAGCCTCTCTCCTCCCAGCATCAGCCTCTCTCCTCCCAGCATCAGCCTCTCCTCTTTGTCCCCAGCATCAGCCTCTCTGTCCCCAGCATCAGCCTCTCTCCTCCCAGCCTATCTCAGCCTCAGCCTCCCCCAGCATCAGCCTCTCTTCTCTCAGCCTCCCCCCTCCCAGCCTCCCTCCTCCCAGCCTTCTGGCCATGTGATCCGCCGGCAGGTCCTGGAAGGTCACTGCAGCACAGTATCGCCGCCGAGAAGCAAGCGATATCCCAGGATGTTGTGAGTGTGTGGATGCGATGTGATGTGTGTGTGAGGTGTGTGTGAGAGTGAGTGTGATCTGATGTGTGTGTGTGTGTGTGTCTGTTGTTATGTGTGTGCGTGTGTGTATGTTCCGCCGCTGCAGGACCTTTATGCGCTGGTAACTATGCTACCATGGTTACCAGCGTATCCCGTCCCCTGCTCACACGGGAGCCCACACCAGCATACGCCGGCAACCCCAGCAATGCGAGGGTATGTGTCGGCTGGGTTGGCGGCGTACGCTGATGTGGGCTCCCGGGGGTACAGTACTCACCTGGGAGTCGTGTCTCCGTGTCAGTTCGGGGAATGCGTGCGGGGGGCGGGGCCAGACCGAGCGTGCATTGCGTGAGGGGGGCGGTGTGTGGCCGAGTTGCCAATACGTGCAGGGTGCCAGGGCGAGAGGCCAATGCGTGTGGGGGGCGGAGCGGCTGGCCAATCCGTGTGGGGGGGCAGCCTGGGCGAGCGACCAATCCGTGCGGGGGGCGGGGCCATGGCGAGGCCAGCGGCCAATCCGCTTTGTGTCACCGAAAGGACACAATTTTGGAGCAAGACAGACAGACAGACAGACAGACAGAATAAGGCAATTATATATATAGATAAAGAAGATATGAAGATGTCTGTGACAGTTGCTTCAGCCTAGGGGAGGAATCCATTAGGTGATCCAAAGTCCAACATTACAAGAGCAGCAAAGCTGTGTTTTAGAGAGCTATTTTAATCTAAAGAAAAAAGATTTCCTTCCCAGATTTCTCCCATATCACACAATCAACAGAGCGAGAGATGGATGAACAATCCAAAACATATTTTTTTCATGTGATCCAAAATGACCATCAAATAATCCACCATACAGAGGGTAAACTAGTCCAGTAATGGCATAAATGTCCCAGGGATGAATCACAATCCTCCAGCAGTCCTTCTCCAGGGAAATCGAGGTTTCTCACAGTCTCTCTGGGGTGCTGGCCACAGCCTCAGCATCTCCCTCAGAGGTTCAATCTTGCTTCTTCTCTCTTGTAAAGGCCCCGTCACACTAAGCAACATCGCTAGCAACATCGCTGCTAACGAACAACTTTTGTGATGTAGCAGCGATGTTGCTAGCGATGTTGCTGTGTGTGACATCCAGCAACAACCTGGCCCCTGCTGTGAGGTCGTTGGTTGTTGCTGAATGTCCTGGGCCATTTTTTAGTTGTTGCTGTCCCGCTGTGAAGCACAGATCGCTGTGTGTGACAGCGAGACAGCAACAACTAAATGTGCAGGCAGCAGGAGCCGGCTTCTGCGGAGGCTGGTAACCAATGTAAACATCGGGTAACCAAGAAGCCCTGTCCTTGGTTACCCGATATTTACCTTTGTTACCAGCCTCCTCCGCTCTCACTGTCAGTGCCGGCTCCTGCTCTGTGCACATGTAGCTGCAGCACACATCGGGTTAATTAACCCGATGTGTGCTGTAACTAGGAGAGCAAGGAGCCAGCGCTAAGCATTGTGCGCTGCTCCCTGCTCTGTGCACATTTAGCTGCAGCACACATCGGGTTAATTAACCTGATGTGTGCTGTAACTAGGAGAGCAAGGAGCCAGTGCTAAGCATTGTGCGCTGCTCCCTGCTCTGTGCACATTTAGCTGCAGCACACATCGGGTTAATTAACCCGATGTGTGCTGTAACTAGGAGAGCAAGGAGCCAGCGCTCAGTGTGCGCTGCTCCCTGCTCTCTGCACGTGTAGCTCCGTGCGGTGGTAACCAAGGTAAATATCGGGTTGGTTACCCGATATTTACCTTAGTTACCAAGCGCAGCATCTTCCACGCGGCGCTGGGGGCTTGTCACTGGTTGCTGGTGAGCTCACCAGCAACTTGTGTAGCGACGCTCCAGCGATCCCTGCCAGGTCAGGTTGCTGGTGGGATCGCTGGAGCGTCGCAGTGTGACATCTCACCAGCAACCTCCTAGCAACTTACCAGCGATCCCTATCGTTGTTGGGATCGCTGGTAAGTTGCTTAGTGTGACTGGACCTTAAGTCTCACCCAGACTGACTAATACCCCAGGTACATTTATAAAGCTCCGGCACTCCTTAGAAGAAAAAGCAAAAAAGTCTTGGGTGGTGCTGAATACGTTTTTTATTAAATCAAGAATGAAGTCTGTCCCATAACGTTTCGGTCTACATCAGACCTTTATCAAGGGATCTATCAGACTAGAGTACTGTAGAAATGAATATGCACCAACGGATAATAAGCGTAATCATCAGTCGCGTCTGACAGTAGGATAGGAAACTGTGATTGTGTAACCCAGGTAGTTTTATCACGTTAATAATCAGGGTGATTATTCAGGCTACTTCTTTGGGCTTAATACCCTACATATAGAATTGGGTTTCCCCCTCCTCCTTTCTTTGCCCGCCAGCACATGCGCAGAGTACAAACAGTATCTTGCCCCCAAGGTGTAAGACACGAGTCTCTTCCTATTGCTCATGAATTAACGTGATAAAACTACCTGGGTTACACAATCACAGTATCCTATCCTACTGTCAGACGTGACTGATGATTACGCTTATTATCCGTTGGTGCATATTCATTTCTACAGTACTCTAGTCTGATAGATCCCTTGATAAAGGTCTGATGTAGACCGAAACGTTATGGGACAGACTTCATTCTTGATTTAATAAAAAACGTATTCAGCACCACCCAAGACTTTTTTGCTTTTTCTTCTAAGGAGTGCCGGAGCTTTATATATGTTTCTGAGATTTATTTTTCTCCAGAGCACCCGACTAGATAGTGAGCCAGGCTTATTTTTTCTATTAATACCCCAGGTAAACAGAGAGTTTAGGTGGATCCCAGGCCCCCTCTCCCAGACCTAAGGACAGAGGCACTTCAAGGGTATATAACCTGACTTAACAGGACAAACAATATATTAAATAGACAGACCACCACGCCCAAAACGTGAACCCACACAAAATGGTACATAACCCACAATATCACTCTATCACATGCATCAATAAAGAAATCCACAATATTAGAAATTGTCAGTGATTAATTTGAAGGCTGTCATATGGTCTGACGTTCATATAGTTATGACATGGAGGAAATGGAGGGCTTGTTTCTGATAATGAGGGAGTCCCTTTATATAAAGTGCCCTACAGAGAACTGATCCTTGCGTAGTATTTAGGGAGAAACATCATGGACTGTTTTCTTTTGTGTCTATAGATATCATAACTATTGATGAGCAAGCACCACCATGCTCTGGTGCTCGGTATTCATGGGTGCGACTCGAGTACACAAGTATTATAGAAGTTAAAGAGGAACTCAAGCTTTTTTTATGGCAACTCTTTCGGAAAAATGTTCGAGTCCCTCATTGACTTGCATTATACTCAGATACTTGAGTCACACCTATCCAAGCATCCAACTGCTCGTTATGAGTACCGATCATTGCAGCAAGGCAGTGCTTGCTAATCACTATTTTTGTCATTGGTTTTGTCCTCTTTTGCATCATATTTATTACAACTTAATTGATGTTTTATGAAATATTGATGAACACACCCATCCTGGAAATTGAATTGCATAGGGAATCATAGTTTTCATGTAGCAAAGGTTAACTTGTGTCATTTAAGTACATCTACAGGAGAAATGTGGAGAAGTCACCAAAAATTTGCTCTATGCAAAAGTCTCAAATGGTTTGACCAATTAAAGATTTAAATAATGTATGATGTGGTGTTTGTATGAAAAAAATGATTTACAGTACATCTGTTCTGAGTGTGCATGTGTGGAGGGAGCTTATGCAACTCCATACCCTGGCATATGATAGTTGTGTTATCCAGTGAAATTATGTCTAACACCATCTTGGTACTCCTGTGAAGCCAAGGTTAGGGATGGGCTTTATCAAAGACCATCATTTGCACTTCATACTGAAAAACGGACTATTGCAGTATATAGAACAACTAACATAGGATTTAAGGGCACTAAAAAAATAAAAATAAAAGTTTTGAATTACTCCCTTTACGCCTATTAAAAATAAATCCAAAAAGAAACATATTTGGTATTGGCGCATACGTAAATGTCCAAGCTATCAACATTAAAATTAATTAACAGGTATGATAAGAGAAAAAAAAATCAAAACTCAAGAATTGCGTTTTTCAGTCACACCTTTCTGACACAATACAATAAAAAAAAAAATTAAAATGTTGTACATAGCCCAATCATACTGACCTGAAGAATCATTTTTGCAGGTCAATTTTATCATACAATTGTTGTCAAAATATCAAAATGCAAAAATGGTGGAATTGCATTTTTTTCACTATTTCCATCACTTGGAGTTATTATTTTTTTCCTATTTTTCAAGACATTGTATGGTAAATTAAGTGAGGTCATTTAAATATACAACTTATACTGAGTGGGTACGGTGGGTATGGCACATTGCCAGGACTGGGAATACACTGCCAAGTGTCCATTCTAACAATATCCTTATAGAACTAGGAGCAATCAATGTAAAAGCTTAGGACATAAAGGAAGAAGGTTAATACCTACTAAAGTGACAGTGCCAGAAAAGGTGCAAGATGGAGGAAAACCCTGCGTAGAAGACCCGACGTACGTTTCGCATGGATTATAGGTGCTTACTCTTAGGAAGATGACATGTTGCTCCTAGTCTTATATAGTCCTAGTGCTATAAGGATATTGTTATAATGGACACTTGATAAGAGGCAGTGTATTCCCAGTGCTGGCAACGTGCAATACCCACCGTACCCACTCTGTGTTTTATGTATTTTATATAACTATGTAAATTTGTTTGATACATTTTTTGACATATGTATAGTCATTGCAATAGGGCTGTTTTTGTCCATATATGCACTGATTTATGCTGCAAGAGCACTTTACTTTCTTGTTGCTGTCTTTTGTCTTGTATCAATAAAGAAACTGTCATATTTTGTACCCACAAAAAAACTCCTCTTTTTCCCTTTGTGGTAATATGCTTTGGAGTTGGTTAGGGTCTAATGTTTTCATTTGTATACATGGTTGGCTATGCGATATCAAAATGTGTCATAGGTTTTTTGCTTTTCTAACTGCAGGCATTAAGCAGGATAATACTTTAATAATCTTTAAAACTATAATTTTGCCCTTCCCCCTAACCTCTGGCATCTATTTTTTTCCTCCATTTTTTTCTTTTTATTGCTTTTACGATCTTTTAACTATGTATACACATTTGAATACGAAGCTATTAATGCTTAATCTGTCATGAGTGTGTCAAATCCTGATGAGACCTTGGGGGATCTGGGATCAGAATTTCAAAGTGTTTAGTTGATCACAGATCCTCTTTTCGTTTATCCTGAGTAAGAGATTATTTAATTCCATTCGATGCTGAAGAGATTAAGGTTACTTTTCTATCCTGCTGTGATTGACATGAAGTTGTTAATCCCAGTTGCAGCCACTCCCTTCTGCTATATAAACAGACTTCTTACTCTCTCCTATGCCGGTTATAGTTCATTCTATGCTGACCTGTGAAGGAGCTGTCTCTTGTAAAATCTGTGGTTGTTCTTTCCAGTGGATGTGGTGGAGTCCCTCTCTGGAGAAGAATAGGAGTTATTTTGTTGTATCTGTCTCACTTGTTTGTCTCCCTCCCCTTTTTGTCTTTATATTATTAGGAAGACTGGTGTCTTGCTGACCTGCTTACTAATCATGGCAAGTCCAGGGTCAGCCAGGGACTAGGCACATGATCGTGCACAGGGGGAAGGCCTCATCTAGGGATGTTTGGGAGTTCAAGAATCAGACACAGGTGAGTATGAGGAGGTGACCTCTCTCTCAGGGCCTTCCTTTACATCTTTCCTGGTATACCCCTCCTGTTGTGCTACATGCTGGGTGTTCCCTTGCCCTGGCATGAAATCACCTTTGTTTAATAAAGCCAATTGCAACAATCATGGTGAACCTGGTCTCTTACTGTATACTGTTGCGGTATTTTATATATTTAGGTTCCATACTTGCAGCGCCACACAGTAGATCGATTTTATTTGTTTTTGTTTATACTCTGGTTTCTTATATATTGTACCTCTCCCATAAGGATCTGGGTTACATCTCTCCAATAGGAATAATTCACCAATTTTATATCACAGGGGATAACATTGAACTGGCTCATCCCTACTCCCAGATATACATCTAATGGTGATGATGTCTGGACCACAATCCTTACCCTGCACCTGGCCAGCCATGCTCAAATACCACCTCTCCCCCACCCCAGGAGAGGACTTGGACAGGAGTGTTGAACCCACAGATATGGACAAACGGGGAAACCAAAACTCGATCACACAGCTAACACACACGGAGATATAAGACAATACTTGAAAATGAAGAAAATAAAAAGCATTGAGGAAATAACCAGATGAGCGGATTTCAAAAGCACCCCAAGTAGTACACAGTACATCACCAGCAACAGGAACGCAACAACACATGGACTGGGTTAGTGAAAGCTATAGTCGGCATGGGAAGACAGATTCTTTCATCTTAAAAAGACGAGGAGTACCTGTGATATGTCTCACACAACATGTGATCCAAAAGGTAACCAGCAGGCTTGCAAAAATTAACTCCTGTTAGTCTGATCACTAATGAGCGCACAGCTGGCCTGTGCAACTCAGAAGCACCAGAGAAAGCATAATGTGGAGTGTCAGAGTCTGAAGTATGATCAACGTCAGATGCCGCCTTGACACTCGACGAGTTTAGAGCCAGATACCGTGTAACATTTTAATTTCCTTCTAATGTGTTTACATCAGATGATGGCTATGTGTGAAGGATTGTGTTCTTTGTTGTTATTAGAGTTAGAGCTGTTTTCTGTGAAACTCTGTTAGTGCCTAGGCACCAAAATTCCTGCAAAATTCCTCTGTTGGTGCCAAGGCAGTCAAGCTTGTTAAATGTTGGAAAATGGATATTGGGATTACCTCAAATAAAACTGACATTTCATGATTTAGGTAGATTTAGATACTTGAAATAAATGGTATCGTGAAAGAAGAAACAATATAATTTTGTGTTCTAACAGTTCTTTGAGACTCCATCAACCATGATAGGGAGAATGCAGAGGGCAGTTATATGTCATTACACATCTGAACACCATCTCTTGATCTTGATCATGTGTGTAGGATGTCTAATTATATCCGGAGATTAGGCATTAAGGACATCTTATGAATCATATCCTTAACAGATGAGTGGTAAATGTGACGAACCAGATAATAATTGGAATCTCTCCCAGAAATTGTGACTAAACTATCAAACAAAAAAAATGTAATATAAACTTCCTGATATATTTGTCCCAGTATGTTTGCTTAGAAACAGAAACAAACTTAGAATATATTTAGAGTGTCAGAATTACTAGTAATGCATGCTTTCTACATAACCAGACAAAAGTGGGCTACCCTCTTTAAATTATGTGAACTTTGATAAAGAAACCTTTTCCAATGATAAAGTTGCTTCTCTAAAACTATGCATATGCCACAATAGAATCCCGAGTCATACGTTTACTTGGGTGAAAGTCTGTTGTTGTGAACCATAATGATGATGTGGGACAAAAGCAGTGATTGCAGCATCTATGATTATGAGCACACTGATATTTTTTTTGAGGTTCCATTTTTTCTGGTTCAGGTTTTAAAAAACACCTGGTTAGAAAGAATAAAAGTGTGTGACAATTCTTTGAAGTGTCTCTTGAAGGAATTAGCTGATAACTAAGCACAGTGCAATCAAAAGACTGCAAAAAAAAACCAAGAAAACAACTATGCTGATATTATATACTGTATATAGTAGTATAGTTTCCCTGAAAATAAGACCTATCCTGAAAATAAGCCCTAGCAGGATTTTTAGTCCTTTTAGAGTATGCTTAAAATATAAGTCCAACTCCAAAAATAAGCTCTAGTTGTAGATTATCATACTAATAGCATCCTGAAATAAGGCTTATGAAACAGAGGAAAAAAGGGAGAGATGCGCTGTGTGACACCTGGTGGTAATGGTAAATTAGTGAATGCCCGAGGGCTGCTCACCTATTAGGGTTGTGCAACCCTGCACAACCACGGTTATGGCAGTGGATTGATCCGCGGGAGCCGATGAAGTCTTGTGCTGGCTGGAGATCCTGGGGAACGCCATGGAGATGCTTCTTCCGGGTAGGTCACGTGATCGTGAGTGACCGGAAGTGTGTCACCACAGATCCTGTTACACAGCTAACAGAGGCCCGGTATACCAGCAACCGCAGGTCCTCGTTGATAAGGGGAAACTCTCTGCTCCCAGAGCTGCTCCTACCGTTGATCCCTCGGCTTGGATATAGCAAGTGAGGAAGAGCAGGGTAGCGGTCAGATAGGAGAGTAAGGAAGCAGGAGGGACTTAGTTGTTAAGATTAAACAAACAAATCTTTTATTGTTAATAAAATTGTCATTTTTTCATTAATGCAAGTTCCAATCACTGATGACACCGGCAGAGGGTTGAGCAGGGGAAGGGGATGAATATTTCTTTTTTCATTAACACAAGTTCTAATCACTGACACTGGCAGAGGGGTGGGTGAGATTACGAATGGGAGAAGGTGGTAAATATTAATATTTTCATTAACAAATGTTCCAATCACTGACACCAACAGAGGGGTGTGTTGGATTATAGGGAAAGGCATGAATATTCATTTTTCATTAATGGGAGCCCAATTACTGACACCAATACAAAATTTAAGACATCCCCCCAAAATAAGCTCTAGCGCATCTTTTTGAGCTAGACACATTTTATTTTTATCTTATTTTTGGGGAAACACGGTACTAGGCATTCACCCCCTCCATGAATTGGTATGTTTTGTGATTGGTAGTTTACATCAGTATTTTGCACCTGTGCTGCCCACAACTTTATCATTAGGGTCTGCTGAATCCTGTTAGTGCATTGGTCTAACTTAGTTTGATAAGCCTGTATCTTTTTCTATGAGATTTTTTTAAAGTTTATTTGTCCAATTACTTTTGAGCCTCTGAAATGAGAAGGTATTGTAGAAAAGTGCTTGCAGTTCATAAACATTTTCACAGGATATTTTTGTTCACCCATTTAAATACATCTGAATGCAGGGGTAAAACAATCATGGTTGCAGCGGTCGTGACCGCGAATAGGGGTACAGGAGCCTGCTGACCCCAGGGCCTACTTCAGCTGGATGTGCTTTTGCTGGGTCCCTGCACTGTGATACAAGCTGCTGGCCAAACAGTGGCTGGCAGCTGACGTCCGACCCGTAACTGAGGGTGTGGCACACGACAATGACATCACGAATGCACTCCAGCTGCCAGTCAGTGAAGGCTTCAACAACTTGATTGTGATGAAATTTAAATTTATTTGTATTAGAGGTTTCGGCTATTTGCCTTCTTCAAATAACTGAATATAGGAAAAGGATATAAAGAAATCTCATCAGTACCGTAAATATAACCTTATTACAGTGCATATAAGAATCCAAAACAAATTGATTGTATAATACCTATTAGATATGAAGAAAAGCAAGGGTATATGAAAAGTCGCTATAAGTGTCCAAAAACCAGCTAACTGCTTGTGTGCCAAGATTGTGGTCAATACTTGTGTAGAGGGAATTGACATCAAGGGTGACAAGGAGCTTTATCCACCTCTGGAGTTATCGATTCCAAGCTGGCCACTTACTTAAACAAGACCAATCCAGTCATTCCGGTCTTATACACATTACCTAAGGTACATAAAAACCTATGGCGTCCTCCTGGACGTCCAATTGTGGCAGCTACCGATTCCATATTGTCACCGTTGGCGATAACGTTGGACCGTATCCTGTCACCCCTTGTAAGTAAGACTCCTTATTTATGAGACACGGGACATTTTTTGCAACAATTAAAATCTCTGAGTCCTCTCCCACCAAACTCGTTCCTTGTCACCCTTGATGTCAATTCCCTCTACACAAGTATTGACTACAATCTTGGCACACAAGCAGTTAGCTGGTTTTTGGACACTTATAGCAACTTTTCATCCACCTAAAAGGGATTTTGCTTAGAACTATTGAACATCATTCTTCGAAAAAACTTTTTTCTTTTTCAAGACCAATTTTATTTCCAAATTAAGGGTACTGCTATGGGTTCAAACGCTGCCCCTCCATATGCTAACATATATATGACGCATTTCGAGGCCATGTTTGTATATACCTATTCACTATTTCAAGACCATATAGCATTTTACAAACATTACATTGATGACATTTTCATTATTTTCACGGGCCCTCTGTCTCTCTTCGATGAGTTCTTCAATTACATGAATACACGGGTGGTAGGGCTATCATTCACTCAACATATTGACCCCTCAACTATCAATTTCTTGGATACCCTCATTCATATTGACCATATGGGTAACATTGTTTCTGATCTGTACGTTAAACCTACCAATCGCAACAGTTTATTGCACTACACCAGCAGTCACCCTCGTCATCTGAAACATTCTCTACCCATTTCACAATACAAAAGGGTCTCACGAATAGACACTACCCATGATCAGCGCCTTCGTAGACACCATGAAATGTCACACAAGTTCTTGCAACGGGGTTATCGTTTACCTGTTGTCAACTCTGCTCTGCATGAGAGTCTCAATCCCACTGGAAAAATTAAAAGGGAAGGACCTTTCATAACTTTTGCCAAGACGTTCCATCCTTATCATTCTATCATTAAAAAAATGATACTAAAACACTGGCAAGCACTAAAGAGATCTTACCCTAAAATACCTGAATTCTCTGTTGCACCTCTTTTTAGTTATAAGCGTTCTCCCAACCTTCGCGATCTTCTGGTGAGGGCAGATATTGGGTCATCGATCATTTGGTCTCGATAGACCTTCCTGTCTACTCCCAAACAAGGCAACTATCCCTGTCTCCATTGTCCCCATTGCTCCAACATCATTAAAGGTAGCCAATTCACTCATCCCCACACTGGGAAGATCTTTCATATCAAGGATTTTTTCACTTGCGACACTTCGTATGTGGTTTACCTTATTAAGTGCCCGTGCGGTCTCCGATATGTTGGGGAGACAACCCAGCATATCCGGACCGCATAGGGAAGCACAAATCTACCATTAGATGTAAGTTGACAATGTTACCTATTCCTTATACTTAGACTTATATTGTTGCTATATTTAATTACTAGCCCTGTGTGTTGGCATATAGCCATAATTCGCCATTTTTACGCTTTTTTTCTTTTTCTTCCCTTTTCTCCTTAGACACGTTGATGTTTACTGCTGTTTCCATGGAGCTCCGGCTCTCCTATACACTGTCTGTTCTGCAACACTTACTGCGCATGCGCGCACTTCCTTGTTTCATTGCGCACGCGCATTATGCGCTCCACCGTGCGGTTCACTTCACAGGAAATTACCCATTAATTCCCGCCTTTCCAGCTTATAAACCTTACCGCGATTACGTTCTCACACACTCCACCGCTGATCACCTATGGCACATGTAACACCACGTTGCTCCTTAGCGTCTTAAGGTGGTGTCACACACAGCGACGACGACAACGACGTCGCTGCTACGTCACCATTTTCTGTGACGTTGCAGCGACGTCCCGTCGCTGTCGCTGTGTGTGACATCCAGCAACGAGCTGGCCCCTGCTGTGAGGTCGTTGCTCGTTGCTGAATGTCCTGCTTCATTTTTTCGTCGTCGCTCTCCCGCTGTGAAGCACACATCGCTGTGTGTGACAGCGAGAGAGCGACGAAATGAAGCGAGCAGGGAGCAAAAGCTGGCGTCTGGCAGCTGCGGAAAGCTGTAACCACTGTAAACATCGGGTAACCAAGGGAAGACCTTTCCCTGGTTACCCGATATTTACCTTCGTTACCAGCCTCCGCCGCTCTTGCTGCTAGTGCCGGCTCCTGCTCTGTACACATGTAGCTGCAGTACGCATCGGGTAATTAACCCTATGTGTACTGTAGCTAGGAGAGCAAGGAGACAGCGCTAAGCAGTGTGCGTGGCTCCCTGCTCTCTGCACTGTGACGTGTAGCTGCAGTACACATCGGGTTAATTAACCCGATGTGTACTGTAGCTAGGAGAGCAAGGAGCCAGCGCTAAGCAGTGTGCGCGGCTCCCTGCTCTCTGCACATGTAGCGACGTTATGATAGCTGCTGCGTCGCTGTGTTTGACAGCTAAGTAGCGATCATAACAGCGACTTACAAGGTCGCTGTTACGTCACAGAAAATGGTGACATAACAGCGATGTCGTTGTCGCTGTCGCTATGTGTGAACCCAGCTTTATTGTTTTCATTATCTATGGGTTATTTTGTCATGCTGTTTAACTCCTCACCTCACTATCTATCTTAATGAATCTTGTTTCCTCTTTCTTGCTTTCTCCCTAGCCACCTGCATAGCGGTATTACACCCCTTTCTCCATTAGGAGTCCACTATGTCCTCTATTTTCTACATTGAGGTAATATAACTATGACAATTCATCATTTGATGTTCCCATTTGTATGTGACTTTATCTCTGGTTCTTGTCCCATAGATCTTTTCTCACATATATATGCCATTTACATGAGATTAATGTTCCCTGATTCAGAGCCCCTCTCTTATTATGCCTCTTATTAGATCAGGTGTTTCTTTTTGCATATGTTATTTCCATTGATTCTTTTGTTCTTTTCCTGCTTTAATAATGAGCCCTTTTTCTTTAACAGAAAGCTAATTGATGTCTTCCATATGAAAATATACCCTTGCTTTTCTTCATATCTAATAGGTATTATACAATCAATTTGTTTTGGATTCTTATATGCACTGTAATAAGGTTATATTTGCGGTACTGATATTTCTTTATATCCTTTTCCTATATTCAGTTATTTGAAGAAGGCAAATAGCCGAAACCTCTAATACAAATAAATTTAAATTTCATCACAATCAAGTTGTTGAAATCTTTTTCCTCTGTGTGCCGGGATCTTTTTATAAATATTGCTTTTTTTCCCTGAGCACCCCTCAGTGAGCCAGACCATTATTCAGACTAGTCAGTGAAGGCTGGCTACAGAGGACACCATAAGACTGGGGAGCGGCGGGAAGATGAGTAAAATGTTTTTTTTTTTGTTATATAAATTATGAGTTAGAGACAGAACGGGGACATATATACTAAGATGGGGACCATATATGCCAGGAGCAAGACCATATATACCATGATGGGAACCATGTATACCAGGATGAAGAACATATATACTAGGTAGGGAACTATATGTATCAGGATGAGGACATACATACCAGGTTGGGCCCAGGATGAGGACATATAAAACAGGATGGGAGACATATATACCAGGATGTGGGTCATATATACAAGGATGAGGAACATATCAACCAGGATGGGGACCATATATACTATGTATACCAGCATGGGGACATATATACCAGGATGGGAGACATATATACTAGGATAGAGGACATATATACCAGGATTGGGGAGGGGGGACAGTTTGTATGTCTTTGTCGGATTTATAATGAAGCGTCCATGGGGCCTTAGAGTACTCGTCACCGGGCCAGCGGTTCCTTGAGGTAGCTGTGACTGGCCTGACCCAGGTCCGTGACCCTGTCGGCTACGTGAAAAACAAAAACAACAAACGGACAAGTGTCCAATACAGATGGGGATGGAAGTAGGGTGACGGGCCCCTGGGAAGCGTGTCACCGGTTGCAGTGGTGACTGAGGTCTCGACCTCCTCCGCCGCCAGCCCTTCCTGCGACTGGTCCTCTCCCAGGGGCAGTACTGGATGGGGAATGGGGATGCTTCGCAGCGCCACCCGCGGTATGCGGCCAGGAATTAGCTGCCACTGCACAGTCTCTCTCTGGGGCAGATGATAGGTACAGCCGGGATGGTATCGCTCCCCACGGGCAGAGCGGGGAACCCCGGGAGGTTGGTGAGAACGGGGGCAGTCCACGGGAGCGTGGAGCGCAGGGAGGCAGCAGTTACTCATCGAGTCACAGGGTGCGGGTTCCAGTCAATTTATTTACTGGCTCAGGTGGCATCGCACCCTGGGTGCTGGTCCTCACCATCAGAGTCTCTGGTCGCTTCCCGGGCAGGATCTCCCAGGCTCCCTCTCTGCTGCCGCGCCTCGGCCACCCAAACTAGGGCTCTGTGCCTCTTATGTGCTAAGTCCCATGCTCTGGCGACTGCTCCCTTTTAGTCCACAATTACAGATGCCAGGTCCAGTCTCTATAGATGTTATTGGCCCCGGCTTGGTTGTGCTGTCAGTTCGGTGTTACATCCAGACAGCTCTGTTCTGCCTCCCCAAAGGGCCTGGCAGCCTCCCTTCAGGGAGCTACACACTGTGCATCTGCTCTGTCTCGTGTCCAAGCTGTTCTCTCTGGCTAAAGTGAAACTGCCATGTTCTCTGCTCCTAACTGCCCAAGCCCCCACCTTTGCAAGTTGTTATAGCAACCACTTTTGTTCTAATTAGTGGAGGCCACCTGGTGTCTGCCAGGACTGTGTGTGTGTGTGTGTGTGTGTGTGTGTGTGTGTGTGTGTGTGTGTGTAGAATTTACCAGATTAACATATTCACCTGCCCGGGAAGGATATAACGATATACCCTGTAGCGACAAGTCTCAGGGGCGCTACAATAACACTACAGGGGCCCATACATCTGACCAATGTGCGATGGGCGGGATGCAGGTCTAAATTTCACCACCAGGGCCCACCACACTCTATCATCACATTGCCTGAAAGTCTACACTTCAAATGCATCTCAGTTGTTTCATTAAAAAAAAAATAGCATGCAGAGGGCAGATCACAAAAACTTGGTCACTGTCCAAATATTTCTGGACTCAATTTCATATATACAGTGTGTATATATATATATAGTACAGACCAAAAGTTTGGACACACCTTCTCATTCAAACAGTTTTCTTTATTTTCATGACTCTGAAATTGTAGATTCACATTGAAGGCATCAAAACTATGAATTAACACATGGGGAATGAAATAATTAACAAACAAGTGTGAAACAACTGAAAATATGTCTTAGGCTACTTTCACACATCCGGTTTGAGCACTGCGGCTCAATCCGGCTGTGAAGCCTATGCAACGGATGCGGTGAAAACACTGCATCCTTTGCATAAGTTTTTTACATGCGGCCGGTCCGGTTTTTGCCGCTTGCGGCATGCTACTGAGCATGCGCAGTGGCAAAAACCGCATGCGGCGGCCGGATGCGGTTTTTGCCGCATCGTGCCGCATCCGGCATCCATAGGGATGCATTGGGAAAAGCGCTGCATCGGCCAGATGCGGCGCAATGCGGTTTTTTTTTGCCGGAGCAAAAAACGTTGCAGGGAACGTTCCATCCGGCCGCCGCATCGGCTAAATCTGCCGCATGCGGCAAAAACCGGACCGAACGCAAGCCCATGCGGCACAATGCAGCACTAATTAAAGTCTATGCAGGAAAAACGCAACCGGCAGAAAAAAAAAACGGTTGCGGTTTTCCTGCAAAGTGCCGGATTGTGCCGCATTGCAAAAGCCGGAGGTGTGAAAGTAGCCTTATATTCTAGGTTCTGTAAAGTAGCCACCTTTTGCTTTGATTACTGCTTTGCACACTCTTGGCATTCTCTTGATCAGCTTCCAGAGGTAGTCACTGGAAATGGCCTTCTAATAGTCTTGAAGGAGTTCCCAGATCCCAGTATCCACCAGACGTCTGCATAACACAACTGATAGTCATAATCCCATTTATAAGGCAAGAAATCACACTTATTAAACCTGACAGGGCACACCTGTGAAGTGAAAATCATTTCTGGTGACTACCTCTTGAAGCTGATCAAGAAAATGACAAAGAGTGTGTAAAGCAGTAATCAAAGCAAAAGGTGGCTACTTTGAAGAATCTAGAATATAAGACATATTTTCAGCTGTTTCACACTTTTTTGTTAACTATTTCATTCCACATGTGTTAATTCATAGTTTTGATGCCTTCAGTGTGAATCTACACTTTTCAGAGTCATGAAAATACAGAAAATTCTTTACATGAGAAGGTGTGTCCAAACATTTGGTCTGTACTGTGTGTGTGTATATATATATATATATATATATATATATATATATATTTATTTAGCAGATTAATAACAGTATATTAATATATTTCTGTTGTGCCGTATTATAAATCATAGATGTTGTAAATCCTAGGCTTCATTAGCTGAAGAAGTCATTACAGAACAGGTATTTCAAGGGAATGAAAATTAGGCTCTCGTTTCAAACCTACACTTGTTTTTCTGAGAATACATGTTGGGGATTTAGGTACAAATAACGCCTGTGTAGTTGAGCACTTGCACATGAATCATTCTTACAGTCTATTCACTGTCATAACATGCCAAAGCAATCATCAGCCAAGAATGTTTATTGTGCAACATTGTCAAGATGCCAACCCTCTAATATAAAGTATTTAAGTGCTGTTAGGACACGAGTAGCTCTAGATTGTCTGCCACTTATACATATGCCATTGTACTTTATATGTTTACTCAACATATGAAAACTGTACATCTTAATTATGATTTATGACTGTCTCCTATATTTTTTCACTAAAATAAGTGATTTCTAGTCAAAATCTGAATAAACATTGACCATCAGTGAGATATTTTCTTATCTGATAGTGCATGTACAATGTTCTTTAATATTGTGTAAATTATATTTTAAAATTTAAAGTGGTTTCAGAACAGAAAAAAAAAGACTTTAGAAAAAAACTTTTATACATGGGTGGTGGCTTTTACTACTGTTTAACTGATTCATGTAAGCTGCAATACCAAATACAACCTATCCCATTTACAGCCTAAAGTAAAAGTTTTGGAATGGCCAGGTCAAAGTCCTGACCTCAATCCTATAGAAATCTTGTGGAAGGACCTAAAACGAGCAGCTCATGGAAGAAAACAAACCCACCAACGTAAGAGAATCAAAACTGTTTTGTAGGCAGAAATGGGCTAAAATTCCTCCCAGCTGATATGCAAGATTAATTAGCAATTACCAGAATATACAGTATAGATGCCATAGTTGGTACACAAGGGGGTAATGCCAGATACTGAACGCAAAGGTTCACATGTTTTTGTCACTCACAGATGTGATATTGGATCATTGGATCATTTTCCTCAACAAAGGAGGACAGTCTAATATTATTGACTGACTTGTTTGATTTTGTTCTTTTTATCTACTTTTACGACTTGTGTGAAAGTCTGATGTAGTTTTAGGTCATATTTATGAAGAAATCTGGAAAGTTCTTAAGGGTTGACAAATTTTTAAGCACCAGTGTATATCTTCAGTTTCATACATTTTTTTGGATTAAAAAGGATCCAACACAAAAATACAATTGTACAATGCATCATCATTTTGTCATGTTACTGCACACTAACTAACCCTTCATAATGTGAGGACTCTTTAAGAACAGTGAGATAGTTTACAAACGTTTGCATACCAATCCTAATAAAAATTTTGTGTAGTAGTCCTGCACCAAAATTCTAGAACAAAACCAAACATAATGCTGTCAGTGTATAGATATTATGTGAAGCATATTATCTGCTCCCTCTCTTGAGGGAGATATTGATACACGAGGAGGTATTGATAAATATTTGGCACTAATTATTTCCAGAAAGCAAAAATAAATCCACTGCTGTGGAAACTTAAGGGTGCTTTACACGCTGCGACATCGCTAACGATATATCGTCGGGGTCACGTCGTTAGTGACGCACATCCGGCGTCGTTAGCGACATCGCAGTGTGTGACACCAAGGAGCGACGATCAACGATCGCAAAAACGTCAAAAACCGTTGATCATTGACACGTCGCTCCTTTTCATAATATCGTTGGTGGTGCATGCTGCTGGTTGATCGTCGTTCCTGCGGCGTCACTCATCGCTATGTGTGACACCGCAGGAACGACGAACATCTCCTTACCTGCGTCCACCGGCAATGAAGGAAGGAAGGAGGTGGGCGGCATGTTCCGGCCGCTCATCTCCGCCCCTCCTCTGCTATTGGGCGGCCACTTAGTGACGCCGCAGTGACGTCGCTATGATGCCGAACGCACCTCCCCCTTGAAGGAGAGATTGTTCGGCGGTCACAGCGACGTCGCTGTAAAGGTATGTGTGTGTGACGCTGCCGTAGCGATAATGTTCGCTACAGCAGCGATCACCAAATGTCGCACGAACGACGGGGGCGGGTGATATCGCGCACGACATCGCTAGCCATCGTGATGTCACAGCGTGTAAAGCACCCTTAAGGCTATGTGCCCACGGGAGATTAAACCTGCAGATTTATCTGCGGATAATCAGCGGATTTTTTGGATTTCCCAGATAAATCTGCAGGTTTCAGCAAGTACAGACACTCCCCATGTTATCCTATGGGACATGGGGAGTGTCTGTGTCCATGCTGCGGAATGTGCGGCTGCGGAACATGCTACGGATCTCCAGCATCCGCACGTAATTGCATGTCAATTATTTCTGCGGAAATCCCGACCCTCCACTATGGAGATAGAGGCCGGAACTTCCGCAGGTGAGCCGCATGAATGTCCGCAGGTTTACTGCAGCTATTTTGCTGTATGGTATGCGGTTTCCGGGGAGCAGCTGTGGGAAACCTGCGGACGTACTTGCGGATATATCTGCAGGTACGAGCTCCCGTGGGCACATAGCATGTGCACTTGTCAAAGTTAAGGCTAAGTTTTAGCTGAATAGGTTATTTTTAATTTGTGCTTAAGAAAAGTTAACCACATCAGGTGAAGATTGGAACTACAGCAAAAACATTTCAAAGGTATCTTGTTTTTGAGAGATAATGCGCCAGCCTGTAAGCCTCATATTGCGCTGCAAAAGCTAAATGAAATTGGCTGTGAAATAGTTGACCATCCACAATATTCTCCTGATTTTGCCCCATCTAATTATTATATTTTTGTGAAGTTCAAAAAATCATTGAAAAATCAAAAATCTACAACAAACGAGATGATGATTAATGCTGGGGAGTTGTAGTGTGCAGAACAGAAGAACTATTTTTTTGTAAAGGATTAGAGTTACTTTTTGATCGATGCTGAAAAGTGATGATGTTAAATACAATAATAATACTATGCAAACATTTAAGCCCCAATAAATCAAAGCAACTTTGCCAGAATTCTGGGGTATATTGCTTTGAAAAGTCACAATATTCAGAATAACTTGGAGTTGTACAAAACTGTTGTGACTTTTGGCATTTTTACACCAGTTTCTCCCAACTGTGCCAAAATTGGTGGATCTGTGTGGAGCTGGGATGTGACTCCACTCTAGTTCATGATGAGCTGTGGCATTCCTTATGCCAGGAATATTACTCCAGTGAGGAACTGGTGTAAGATGCCTAGTGTGGCGTACAGAGGCACAAACCACTCATCAAATGCTCCATGTTCATGATGGGTGAGCACCGCTTCATAAATCAGGAACGTCTGAGTCAACAACACCGCCTTTATCAAGACTGGCAAGAAAATTGATGAATCGGGGTTATAGTTTGTTCCTTGGCTAGGCCAATTATATATATAGATACCCCCTCGTATGTACTTTATATGCTTAGTAACATACATCTTAAAAGATTAACTCTGGATCCATGACTAAATTCCAATCTGTGCACGATTTCTTTTCTTCAATAAAATCAATATTTACATTAATTCTTTTCAGTGTATCTTAATTATATAAAGTATAGATGCTCGTACAAACATTACTGTGCCTTTTCTATGCTGTATTCCTCAGCATTATACAATCTACAGTACAGTATCTGAGCTCCCACGGACCACACAAAGTTCATTTAGTAAATATTTTAAATATTCATCTAAGAGGACAACATGTAGACTATCCTTATAGACACTTGATGAATCTTTGTACATTCTTGTCGTATTTTGCACCCTTCCCTCGGAGGGATATATGTACTTTGGCAAGTTTAGATCATTATCCTCAGCTCAGTCTCATGAATTCCCCAGCACAGCGGATGTTTTCACTGGTGTACAAGAATTTCACTGCTAACATTTCAGCTGTCTGCTCTTATCCTAAAGCTGCTGATTTTTCACCTTTTTACATAGCTTTTACATTTCAAAAAGAATATATGCGGATCCAATCTGAAGGTCATGGTCTTTCCAGAACATAAAAGCGGCTGTAAACAGAACTCCACATCACAAACACATTCACTGTTGCTGTTCTAGAATTATTAGTAATTGCTCTTTAGTTATTACGTCCATGATGCTTTGTAGGGGGTAAGATATGCTTTGTCATTTGCATACAGAGAACCAATAAAAATTCTTTCTCCCTTCAGTTTATACTAAAACATACTCATTGCCTGCTTGGACTGAAGCATTTTGCACATACTCTACAAGAATGCTTTGCTGATAAATGCTTTCCTGCCTCTTAAAACAGAAAATGTACGAAAGGTGAAACAAAAAAATGCAGAACAATACATTCTTGCTGAATACTTTAGCCTGTAGGTATGATTGCTATTTTAGG
The DNA here is from genome assembly GCF_048569485.1 of Anomaloglossus baeobatrachus. Lineage (NCBI taxonomy): Eukaryota > Metazoa > Chordata > Amphibia > Anura > Aromobatidae > Anomaloglossus > Anomaloglossus baeobatrachus. The sequence goes on along the minus strand of NC_134356.1, from coordinate 266,439,986 downwards.
CTATGCAAAAAGTGTGTTAAGGACAAAAAGGTTGAATATATTAACTTCAAGTGTGAAAGCGCAGAGCCTTTGTTTGTTTTAACGAATGTGTATAAATGTCCATCAAGTAAAAGCAAAAAACATGGAAAATAAATTAACACCAAGCTCGCATTTCAAAGAGTTATTCCCACTTCACCATGTGGGAGCGAAAATTGTATGGGCTTCACTTAAACTACCATTGCTGTCACTATATTTTAAGAATCATAGGCGTCTTGCAAGTCGGACCCCCAGAAATCACGAAGCAATGGCGTATCGTAGCAATGAGAATTACCTCTTAAGTTTACCCCTACAAGCAATATTCCCATTTTGGACATTTGCAATATGTAATGTGGAATAACCATAAATGTCTGATAGTTGAACACCTCTTTTCTCTAGCTCAATAGGACTGACATCTCGAGAATGGGGTCATACGAGGTTGGAAAATAGTATAAAAATAAGAAGCAAGACAATATGTACAAGTTCTTTGGAAATATTTATGTAAAATGTACGTAAATGTATGTAAATGTAAAATTAATTAAACTGAAAATGGCTTCTACCCTACATATTCTAATGCTTGATTGTTAAGGGTAGTAATTATGTTAATACATTTTGTAATTGGTGTACATTGGTTATTTATTAGGGATGATCGAATACTTCGATTATTTGGCTTCGCGAATATTTTCCGAATACCTCGCCACTATTCGATGCTGTAACGTCCGGGTGGTGGAACCTCTGGACCGTACACCGGTTTCTCTTGAGGAGGCAGCCAGGCAGGTCACCCCGCCAGAGGGTCTGGGTGCACAGCAGCCGAAGCACTATTGGTAGCCGGACAGTCCGTAGGGGAGCAGGAAAGGTGGACGGAGTTATGGACGGTGGTCCGGGTGACGAGGCTCAGAGTCCGAGGCCAGGTGGTAAGGTCAGGCGGAATCCGGAACTTGCTGAGCGATGGAACGGGTCACCAAACGGAGCCAGGGACTGGAGACTAGCGGAGCTGCAGAGATGGTGGAACATCCGCCGAAGTCACCGTCAGGGTACGGGAGTGAGCGTGGTTCGGAGCGGCTGGCGTGGCAGGACAGGCTCTACGAGACAGGACAGGGTTAATGCAGGCAAAGCACAAGGCAAAGCAATAGGGGACCTGAACACTAGCTTGCTAAACACGTAGAACAGGCCCCGCCCACCAGGAAAGTGATTCTTAATATACCCTGTACCTGTCTATGCAATTTCCTGTTTCTAGGTGCTGGCCCTTTAAGAGAGGGTCAATGACCGCGCGCGCGCCCTAATGCGCATGCGCGAGGCCCGGATGCCAGAAGCCAGAGGAGGGAGCGGTGAGTAGGAAGCAGGAGAGCCGGGCTGAGGCAGAGTTGCCGACGGGCGCCGGGAGCGGGGACCGGGCTGCCTGGGGACCGCAGGCGATGGAGCAGGAAGGCTGTGGAGCGGGGGACCGGGAAGCCTGGCACGGGAGCGGCGGAGCGCGACCTGAGAGCGTGGAAGCGTGGCAGGGGAGGCGGTAAGCAAGGCAGAGGGGCCGGGGAGCATGGCAGGGGAGCCGGGGAGCCTAGCAGGGGAGCCGGGGAGCGTGACAGTACCCCCTCCCCCACGCCCCCCTCCCCGCAAGCGGGACAGGAAGGCACGAATCAGAGGAGTGCCAACATTCTCCCGGGGCTCCCAGGACCTATCCTCGGGACCATACCCTGCCCAGTCCACCAGGAAATACTGCCGACCTCGTACGGTCTTCATGGCCACGATATCCCTTACCGCATAGATGTCATCGTCAGCGATGGGAGGAGGAGCAGTACCGGCATCAGCGGAGAAGGGACCAAGGACAACAGGCTTGAGCAAGGAGACATGGAAAGAGTTGGGTATCCGCATCGTGGCCGGGAGCTGCAGCTTGTAGGAGACTGCATTGATCTTGCTGATGACTTTAAACGGCCCGATGTAACGAGGACCCAACTTGTACGATGGCAACTTCAATCGGACATACTTGGATGCAAGCCAGACCAGATCACCAGGGGAGAAACACGGGGGATCCAGGCGCCTTTTGTCTGCATGTCTCTTCATCCGCAAAGAAGCACGCTCAATCGCGGTCTTGACAGAGCTCCATATGGCTGAGAAGTCCTGGACCAGAGCATCTGCTGCGGGGACATCGGAAGCCGAGGATACTGGCAATGGAACAGAAGGCTGAAGTCCGTAAACGACTCGGAATGGAGAGCTGGAGGTGGACTCGCTGATGTGATGGTTGTGGGGGAACTCAGCCCAAGGAAGAAGCGTGGACCAGTCATCGTGATGGGCATTAACGTAGTGGCGCAGGAAGGAGGTCAGGATTTGATTGACCCGCTCCACTTGCCCATTCGACTGAGGATGGTAGGCCGAAGAAAAGTCCAGAGATACTCCCAGATGTTTGCAGAGGGCCCTCCAGAAGCGCGAGGTAAACTGAGTTCCTCTGTCGGACACAATGTGTGCGGGAAAGCCATGCAATCGGAATATATGTTGGATGAAGGAGTCAGCTAGCTCCTGGGCAGAGGGCAGCCCGGCCATGGGAATGAAGTGAGCCATTTTTGAGAAACGGTCCACCATAACCCATATGACTGTGTGTCCGGAGGATAAGGGTAAGTCCGTAATGAAGTCCATTGCGATATGTTGCCACGGAACAGAAGGAATGGGCAGAGGCAGAAGACGTCCATATGGTAGGTGCTTGGGTGTCTTGTTCCGGGCACAGGACGGACAGGCTGAGACGAAGGATGTGACGTCTTTACGGAGGGACGGCCACCAGTAGTGACGGACAATCGTACTCCAAGTCTTCTTCTGACCAGCATGGCCGGCGATCTTCGAGGCATGGCCCCAGTGCAGGACTCTCTGTCTGTCAGTATCTGAGACATAGGTTTTCCCAGGGGGTATCTGAGTTAAAGCGACAGGATTCACCGGAATGATTTTGCTGGGGTTCATGATGGGCTGGAACGTCTCCTCCTCCAACTCCACGGGCACGAAGGACCTGGACAAAGCGTCTGCCCGCACGTTCTTGTCCGCAGGCCGAAAATGGAGTTGGAAATCAAATCGAGCAAAAAACAAGGACCAGCGGGCTTGTCGTGGGTTCAGTCTTTGGGCTGACCGCAGGTACTCCAGATTCTTGTAGTCCGTGTATATGATTACAGGGTATACTGCTCCCTCCAAGAGGTAGCGCCATTCCTCCAAGGCAAGCTTCACGGCCAGTAGCTCCCGATCCCCGATGGTGTAGTTGCGTTCGGGTGCCGAGAAGCTCTTGGAGAAGAATCCACAAGTGACCATCTTGCCGGAGGGGGAGTTCTGCATCAACACTGCCCCGGCTCCTGAGGAAGAGGCATCCACCTCCAAGGTGAACTGTCGGTTCAATTCAATTCAGGGCGATGGAGAACTGGGGAAGAAGCAAACGCCTGTTTCAAGGAGCAGAACGCGGCATCGGCCGCCGGGGGCCAGTCCTTAGGATTAGCTCCTTTCTTAGTCAAGGCAGAGAGAGGCGCAGTCAAAGCAGAGAAATGCGGGATGAATTGCCGATAATAGTTCGCAAAGCCGAGAAAGCGTTGGATAGCCTTCAGTCCGGAAGGAGGAGGCCAGTTGATGATGGCAGACACTTTCTCAGGATCCATCTGCAGGCCAGTGTCCGAGATTACATAACCCAGGAAGGGAAGAGACGACTTCTCAAAGATGCATTTCTCGTACTTGGCGTACAGACGGTTTTCTCTGAGCCTCTGGAGAACTAGCTGCACGTTTTCTCTGTGGGTCTGTAGATCCGGAGAGAAGACCAGGATGTCATCAAGATATACCACGACACAGACATAGAGGAGGTCCCTGAACACGTCGTTCACCAGTTCTTGGAAGACTGCCGGAGCATTACACAGACCAAAGGGCATGACACAATACTCGTAGTGCCCATCTCGAGTGTTGAATGCGGTTTTCCATTCGTCTCCAGAGCGAATACGAACCAGGTTATAAGCCCCACGGAGGTCCAACTTGGTGAATACACGGGCTCCTCGGAGCCGATCGAATAGTTCAGGGATAAGCGGCAGAGGGTATTTGTTCTTTACGGTGATCTGGTTTAAACCCCGGTAGTCGATGCAAGGGCGCAGATCACCTTCCTTTTTCTTGACGAAGAAAAACCCTGCTCCGGCAGGGGATGAGGACCTCCGAATGAACCCCTTTGCCAGGCTCTCGGTAATATAGGCAGACATAGCTCGTGTTTCCGCAGGGGACAAGGGGTATATTCTTCCTCTAGGAGGCGTGGTTCCTGGCAGTATATCGATGGCGCAGTCGTAGGGACGATGAGGCGGGAGCACCTCTGACTCCTTTTTATCGAAAACGTCCGAGAAGGACCAGTAGGCAGAAGGCAGTCCTGGTAGAGACTCTAGAACCGGAGAGCGTCGAACGGGCTGGATGGTCTTCAGACATCTCTCGTGGCACGAGGAGCCCCATCGGGTGATTTCACCTGTACTCCAGCTGACCGACGGTTCGTGTGTCCGTAACCATGGGAGTCCCAGCAGGATCTGATGAGACATACGCGGGAGGACGTAGAAGGTGATCTTCTCGGTGTGCAGAGCACCGATCCGTACTTCCACAGGCTTGGTGATCAGTGAGACGGTGTCAGAGAGGGGTCTCCCATCCACAGAGGCGATCACCAGCGGTTTCTCTAGTGGAAGGACCGGCACCTGGTACTTATCCACCGTGGCCTGCTGGATGAAGTTGCCTGCTGCTCCGGAATCAAGATACGCCTCTGCCGTGAACCGGGTCTCTTCTGTAGTGACTTGAATAGTCCAGGTAACGGAGTCTGAGAGTGTCCCAGCACCTAGGGTGGCCTCTCCTACCAAGCCTAGGCTTTGGAGTTTCCCGGCTTCTCGGGACACGAGCGTAGCAGGTGGGAACCATCACCGCAGTAGAAGCAGAGACCCTTTGCTAGTCGTTCTGCTCGGCGTTGCTCCGACTGCCTCAGGCGGTCAATCTGCATGGGCTCGTAGGTAGACGCGCCAGGGGACGCCGACTGAGGAGCGGTGGACTTCTGTGGTGGGGAGGAGTGCCGTATTGGATGCCTCTCGCGGGACACCTCTTTGGATCGTTCCTGAAAGCGAAGATCCACGTGAGTCGCCAGAGCAATCAGGGCATCCAGGGTAGAAGGCACGTCACGACCAGCCAGCTCATCTTTAATGCGAGCCGAGAGTCCTTCCCAGAAGGCGGCGGTTAGGGCCTCGTTATTCCACCCGAGTTCCGAGGCCAAGGTGCGAAAACGAATAGCATATTGGCCCACCATCAGAGTCCCTTGACGTAGCCGGAGGAGGGATGAAGCAGAGGCGGCGGTGCGTCCGGGCTCATCAAAGGTGTTACGGAAAGCCTGCAGGAAGTCCTGGATATCAGTGGTCACCGGCTCCTCCTTCTCCCACAAGGGGTTCATCCAGGCCAGTGCCTCTTCCTCTAGATGGGACATCATGAACGCGACCTTGGCTTGGTCGGAGGCAAAAAGGTGCGGCAGTAGCTGGAAATGGAGAGAGCATTGGTTTATAAATCCCCTGCAGGTCTTGGGATCTCCAGCGTACCGGGGTGGTGAGGCCAAACGAAGCTTGGAAGCATCCGAGGAGGCTGCCACGGGAGCTGCGGACGTGGATTGTGCAGTGGAATCCCGAGATGCCACAGGCGTGGCCGCTGCTTGTAGCGCGTTCAGACGGGTATCCACAGAAGTCATGAAGTTCAGCATGCGGGTCTGGGTCTCGCGCTGTCGTGTGAGTTCCTGCTGCAGGGCCGCTAGTGCTTCGGCGGGATCCATGGCCTGTTCTAGCTGTAACGTCCGGGTGGTGGAACCTCTGGACCGTACACCGGTTTCTCTTGAGGAGGCAGCCAGGCAGGTCACCCCGCCAGAGGGTCTGGGTGTACGGCAGCCGAAGCACTATTGGTAGCCGGACAGTCCGTAGGGGAGCAGGAAAGGTGGACGGAGTTCTGGACGGTGGTCCGGGTGACGAGGCTCAGAGTCCAAGGCCAGGTGGTAAGGTCAGGCGGAATCCGGAACTTGCTGAGCGATGGAACGGGTCACCAAACGGAGCCAGGGACTGGAGACTGGCGGAGCTGCAGAGATGGTGGAACATCCGCCGAAGTCACCGTCAGGGTACGGGAATGAGCGTGGTTCGGAGCGGCTGGCGTGGCAGGACAGGCTCTACGAGACAAGACAGGGTTAATGCAGGCAAAGCACAAGGCAAATCAATAGGGGACCTGAACACTAGCTTGCTAAACACGTAGAACAGGCCCCGCCCACCAGGAAAGTGATTCTTAATATACCCTGTACCTGTCTATGCAATTTCCTGTTTCTAGGTGCTGGCCCTTTAAGAGAGGGTCAATGACCGCGCGCGCGCCCTAATGCGCATGCGCGAGGCCCGGGTGCCAGAAGCCAGAGGAGGGAGTGGTGAGTAGGAAGCAGGAGAGCCGGGCTGAGGCAGAGTTGCCGACGGGCGCCGGGAGCGGGGACCGGGCTGCCTGGGGACCGCAGGCGATGGAGCAGGAAGGCTGTGGAGCGGGGGACCGGGAAGCCTGGCACGGGAGCGACGGAGCGCGACCTGAGAGCGGGGAAGCGTGGCAGGGGAGCCGGTAAGCAAGGCAGAGGGGCCGGGGAGCATGGCAGGGGAGCCGGGGAGCCTAGCAGGGGAGCCGGGGAGCGTGACAGATGCACAATGTAAATGCAGTGTTACATGCTACGATATATCTAACGATATGTTGTCGGGGTCACGGAATTCGTGTCGCACATCCGACATCGTTAGAGATGTCATACCGTGTGACACCTCTGAACAACTGTTAACGAGCAAAAATACTCACCTTATCGTTGCTCGTTGACACGTCGTTCATTTTCATAATTTCGTTCCTCCTTCTGCACGCCGGTTAATAATAATAATAATAATAATAATAATAATCTTTATTTCTATAGCGCCAGCATATTCCGCAGCGCTTTACAATTCAGGAGGATCATATACAAACAAGTAACAGTTATAGAAATACAATATTTAGAGAAAAAAAAGAAAAAAACACAACCCTGCTCATGAGAGCTTACAATCTACAATGAGATGGGGGGAGGGGCAAGGTACAAGTGCTTATTTACAATGACAATCCAGCCATCTCACGGAAATGGGGGCTAGATAGTAGTTTCCTCGACCAGTGGGCCCGAGCCTTGAGATGCCTTTGGGTGCCATGGAGTTTGATGTGGAGTTATGTTGTGAGAAGTTGTGGAGGGACTATGTGAATCGAATCTGATTAGGGAGTGTGATAGGCCGCCCTAAAAAGATGCGTCTTTAGGGTGCGTCTGAAGCTGAGTAAGTTGTGATTTGTCCTAACTTCTTGGGGTAGAGCGTTCCAGAGGGTTGGTGCAGCTCGGAAGAAGTCTTGGATCCGGGAGTGGGAGGTTTGAATTAGTGTGGATGTTAGTCGAAAGTCGCTTGCAGAGCGTAGAGAATGGGTGGGGTGATAGACAGACAGGAGGGTGGAGATGTAGGGGGGTGCCGCACTGTGGAGAGCTTTGTGGGTGAGAACAAGCAGTTTGAATTGGATCCTGTGATATATGGCCAGCCAGTGCAATGACTGGCAGAGAGCAGAGGCATCCGAGTAGCGGTTAGCCAGATAGGTGACCCTGGCTGCTGCATTAAGGATGGACTGTAGAGGAGAGAGTCTAGTTAGGGGGAGACCAATTAATAGAGAGTTACAGTAGTCAAGGCGAGAGTGGATCAGGGCCATGGTGAGGGTTTTTGTCATTTCCATAGTGAGAAAGGGGCGGATTCTAGAGATGTTCTTGAGGTGCAAGCGGGAGGAGCGGGCAAGAGATTGTATGTGGGAGGTGAAGGAGAGATCAGTGTCAAGTATAACACCCAGACAGCGGGCCTGCTGCCTAGGACTTATTGTTGTGCCACACACAGAGAGGGAGATGTCAGGTTTAAGAAGGTTGGAAGACTGAGGAAAAAGAAGAAGTTCAGTTTTGGAAAGGTTAAGTTTCAGATAGAGAGCAGACATGACATTGCAAACTGCAGTCAGGCAGTCACTTGTGTTCTGTAGTACAGCGGGGGTGAGCTCAGGGGATGAGGTGTATAGCTGTGTGTCATCAGCATAAAGATGGTACTGAAAGCCAAAACTGCTGTCCAATTGGGGCAGTGTAGAGGGAGAAAAGAGGGCCAAGGACTGAACCTTGAGGGACCCCAACAGTGAGAGTTAGAGGAGAAGATGTGGAGCCAGCAAATGGTACACTGAATGAACGGCCAGAAAGATAGGAAGAGAACCAGGAGAGCACAGTGTCCTTTAGGCTGATAGAATGGAGCATAGAGAGAAGGAGACTGTGGTCAACAGTGTCGAAGGCAGCAGAAAGGTCAAGAAGAATAAGCAGAGAGTGGTCACCGTTACGTTTTGCTGTCAATAGGTCATTGGTCATTTTGACAAGGGCAGTTTCTGTTGGGGGTAAAGGGCGGAAGCCAGACTGTAAAGGATCTAGAAGAGAGTGAGTGGAAAGGTAGCGGGTGAGGCGAGAGTAGACCAGGCGCTCCAAGAGTTTAGAGATGAAGGGGAGATTGGAGACTGGTCTGTAGTTGCATGTGCAGGACGGATCAAGAGAAGGTTTTTTTTAATAATGGATTAATGATAGAGTGTTTGAGGGAGCAGGGGAAGATACCCGAAGAGAGAGAGAGATTGAAGATTTTAGTTAGGTGAGTGGTGACAACCGGAGAGAGGGACTGAAGTAGAGGTGTGGGGAAGGGATCAGTAGGGCAAGTGGTAGGACGAGAGGAGGATAGGAGCCTGGAGACTTCCTCCTCTGTGGCTGGGTCAAATGTGGAAAGTGAGCTGGGTGGGATGTGGGGATGGATGGGATTCACAGTGCTTGGTGGCTGGGTGCTGATCTCTTGGCGGATGTTTTCTATTTTCTCTGTGAAATACGAGGTCAGGTCATCAGCATGAAGGGCTGTGACAGGGGTCTGTACTTTGGGACTGAAGAGGGAGTGAAAGGTGTCAAAGAGCTTTTTTGGATTGTTGGCAAGTGAGGAAATAAGGGTGGTGAAGTAGGTCTGTTTGGCGAGGTGAAGGGAATAGTTGTAGGTCCTTAACATGAACTTGTAGTGGATGAAGTTTTCTGATGTGCGTTTTTTCCTCCATAGGCGTTCGGCACTCCTGGACCATCGCTGAAGAAATAGAGTTTGGGATGTGAGCTAGGGCTATTTTACTCTGTGTTTGGTTTTTCTGAAGGTGGGGGGCGCTACTTGGTTTAGTGTACTCCTGAGTGTGTCATTGTAGTGCTTTACAGCCAGATCAGGACAGGAAAGTGAGGAGATAGGGGACAGTGATGTGTGTAAAGAGTCTGAAAGTGTCTGAGAATCGATGGCCTGTAGGTTTCTGAATGTGTGATTGGTGGGAGTGTGCTGGAATGGGCAAGGGTTTGTGAGTTTGAAGGAGAGGATGTTGTGGTCAGAGAGGTTAAGAGGTGAGTTGTCAAAGTCAGAGATTGAGCAGAGGCGGATAAAGACCAGGTCAAGGGTGTTACCATCTTTATGTGTCTCAGAGGATGAGAGTTGTGAGAGGCCAAGGGAGCTGGTGAGAGATAGAAGCTGGGATGCAGATGGGTAGGAGGGGCTGTTCATGGGGATGTTAAAGTCTCCTAGGATAAGGGTTGGTAACTCTGAGGACATAAAGTGCGGCAGCCAGGCTGAAAAGTGGTCAAGGAACTGGGTGGGTGAGCCTGGTGGACGGTATATGACAGCTACTCTGAGGGAGAGGGCATGGAAGAGTCTGATGGTGTGGACCTCAAAGGATGGGAATGAGAGTGATGGAGCTGGGGGGATGACCTGGAAAGTGCATTGTGGAGACAGGAGTAAGCCGACTCCACCACCATGTCTGTTTCCAGGTCTTGGTGAATGGGAAAAGTGTAAACCACCGTGAGAAATGGCGGCAGGAGAAGTAGTGTCAGAATCCTGAATCCAGGTTTCAGTGAGGGCTAGTAAATTAAGAGAGTTATTGAGAAAGAGATTGTGGATGTAAGGAAGCTTGTTACATATGGACCGTGGATTCCAGAGAGCACAATTAAAAGAGGGAAGTGAGGGTGTACAACTAATGTTAATAAGGTTAGCAGGGTTTCTATGGGAGGTGGGGGAGGGGGTAAAGTTAGCATGGGGTGGCCCGGGATTGGGAGAGATATCACCTGAAATTAGTAGGAGTAGAAGGAGAAAGATCAGATGATTTTTGGACTTGTGGCATGGCTTTTTGTGTAAGTCCCTGGAGCTTGATTGAATGAGATTATTCAGATAGGTGAAAAGAGCCTGGGAGCCGTACATAGGAGAGGGGAGGAGAGAGGGGCTGATGTGGATGAGTGGTGATGGAGGGAGGACAGTAAAAGCATATAGAATGATAGAGATATAAATAATAGTCATGGTTAAAACAGACGGTGTCAAAGATTAGTTTACCTGCCTCCTGCCCTGACTAACTGCCATTGAAATAACTGCCAGGCACTTCGCAATGATGGCACTTAGCAAGTGATGGCACACGCATGCAGGCACCCCTTAAGAAGCACACAAATATATAGGGCTGACAAGAGGAATAGGTAAGGGGGAATTGTGGGAGGCCAGCTTATTAAGGGAAATCAACAAATTCTGATCACACCAGGGGATGATTAAGGAATCAAAGGGAACAGGACACATTTGACACCCGCCCGGACTTCCAGTCTACTTAGATTTACACCATCCACCATCAGATAAGATAAGCAAAGAGAAAGATACAGTCATACATCAGTGAGTATTACATATATTGTGAAAATGACATAGCATAAATCACAGTAAGCAGAGTTATATACCAGAACACATATTCAGCCAATGCAGGGGGGAGCAGACAATTCACTTCACAGTAAGCAGAGTTATATACCAGAACACATATTCAGCCAATGCAGGTGGGAGCAGACAATTCACTTCACAGTAAGCAGAGTTATATACCAGAACACATATTCAGAACACATTGTTCGTTGTTCCTGAGGCAGGACACATCGCTACGTGTGACACCCCGGGAACGGCGAACACAGCTTATTTGCGTCCCGCCGGCTATGTGGAAGAAAGGAGGTGGGTGGGATGTTCCGGCCGCTCATCTCCACCCCCCGCTTCTATAGGGCGGCTGCTGTGTGACGTTGCTGTGACGCCGAACGTCCCTCCCCCTTCAGGAAGAGGATGTTCGCCGCCCACAGCGACGTCGTTAGGGAGGTTAGTACGTGTGACGGTAGTTAACGACATTGTGCGCCATGGGCAATGAATTGCCCATGACGCAAAAATGACGGGGCGGGTGCGATCGCACAATATATCGCAGAGTGTAAATCCGGCTTTAGTCTATGGGAAGCCTGAATAATTTTGAATAGTTGTTATTCGAGTTTCCCATAGACTTACATTGCCCATCGAATATTCGCGAATAGTCGAATAGCGGCGAGATATTCGGGAAATATTCGCGAAGCCGAATAATCGAAGTATTCGATCATCCCTATTATTTATCTGTCAGTGGTCATGCGCTGTGTCCACTGTCATGAAAGAAAGATGGATGTGATGCGCACTCTTGCCCTATCACCAACTCAGAGAGGTATGGATGTTGCGGGAGGGAATCTTCAGGTCCTGATTTAGCAACAGCTGACTTTTGAGTAGACAAAAAATCTGAAACTGAATACAAAGATGAAGCAAACGTGCAATTGTATAGAAGCCAAGATCGGGACTGGTGGAAAACATGCAACATGGGTAAATGAGAATGGATCAGGGCAGGCAGTAATAAAATATTGTAGATGGGAATCAGGAAGCAATGCCAGAACCAAGCATATGAATAGAACACCTTAAAAGACCACAGAATTGAAGAAAGAGTGGCCAGAAATGCACAAAGCGGGACATTGTTTGTTTTTTTATTTATTTACTAATTTATTGAATTTATTCATGATGCTTTCTTTTATAGTACCAATATATAACACAGAGTTTTTCAGACATTGTCATCACTCATTTGTCCCCCATTGGGGGATTGAAATCCTAAATCTTATCTTTTAAAGCATAGTAAATCTGTCATCTGATTCTTGCTAGCCATTCTGCATGACCGAATCTTGCCTGTTTTTAACCCCTTCAGCCCCCGGGCACTTTCCGTTTTTTGTTTTTTGCTCCCCTTCTTCCGAGAGGTATAACTTTTTTATTTTTCCATCAATCTTGCCATATGAGGGCTTGTTTTTTGCGGGACGAGTTGTACTTTTAAATGAAACCATAAGTTTTACCATATAGTATACTGGAAAACAGCAAACAAATTCCAAGTGCGGAAAAATTGCAAAAAAAAGTGTGATTGTACAATAGTTTTTGGGATATTTTATTCACTGTGTTCACTATATGGTAAAACTGAGGTATCTATGTGATGCCTCAGGTCGGTGCGAGTTTGTAGACACCAAACATGTATAGGTTTACTTGTATCTAAGGTGTTAAAAAAAAATCACAAGCTTGTCCACAAAACGTGGCGCACGTTTTGCGCCATTTTCCAAAACCCCTAGCGTTCTCATTTTTCAGGATCTAAGGCTCAGTGATGGCTTATTTTTTGCGTCTCCACCTGACGTTTTTAACTGTATCATTTGCAAAATTTGCGGCGACCAAAAAACGTAATTTTGGCGTTTGGAATTTTTTTGCCGCTACGCCGTTTACTGATCAGATTAATTGATTTTATATTTTGATAGATCGGGCATTTCTGAACGTGGCGATACCAAATATGTGTGTATTTTTTATTTTTTTAACCCTTTAATTTTCAATGGGGTGAAAGGGGGGTGATTTGAACTTTTAGGTTTTTTTATTTTTTTTTAATTTTTTAAAACTTTTTTTTTAACTTTTTTTTTTTTTATTTTACTAGTCCCCCTAGGGGGCTATAGCGATCAGCAATCCGATCGCTCTGCACTATCTGCAGATCTCAGCTACAGAGCTGAGAACTGCAGATTTGCTGCTTCACTTTCAATGCCGGCTGTATTCCGGCATTGAGAGGAAGTGAGTCATGTTAGCTACAGGCGTCATCACATGACCCTGTGCTACCATGGCAACTGCCGAAAATCACGTGATCATGTCACGTGACTTCCGGTGGGGGCGGGGTAAGTGACTGTCATGGCGGCGCCCATATACATATCGCTGCCAAGATTTTGGCAGCGAAATGTAAGGGGTTAATGGCCGCGGGTGGAAGCGATTCCACCCGCGGCTAGCAGGCACACATGTCAGCTGTTGATAACAGCTGATATGTGCGCGGATTGCCGCTGCCTGCCGGCGGCAGGGGGCGGGGCTTACCGGCACACGATCCATGACGTACCCAGTACGTCATGGGTCTTTAAGGGGTTAATACAGTGCTACCTGAGGGAACATTGATCACAACCATCCAACACTAAGCATCAAACTTTTTCCTTTGCACATGGGTTTCTCCAGAATCTGAAAATCTTTTGATTATGTTATGTACTGTAGAAGGTAGGATTTTCGAAGTGTTTACAATTTTAAATTGAGGAACATTTTTTCTGAAATGGTTCCAGTTTTTAGACAGTTATTCACATATTGGTGAACCTCTGAGTATCTTTGCTTCAGAGAGTCTCTGCCTCTCTTACATGCCCGTTATATACAGTTATATGACTCAGTTGAAAGCTAATTCTCCAGCAGTTTTGAATTTGTGCCAGTTACATTTCCACTCTTTTTTAACCCTATCCCAACTTTTTTGAGATTTGTTGCTGTCATCAAGTACTAAATGAGTTAATCTTTTCAAACGAAATGAAAAACTGTCTAACTTTCAACTAAAGATGTGTGTTGTATGTTCCGTTGTGAATAAAATATGGTTAGAAGAGATTTCCAGATCATTGCATTCTTCTTTTCATTTCATCTTCCACAGCGTCTCAACATTTTTGATAAATTGGAGTGATTTGGGAATTGGGGTTGTTTATATACTGTGCATATTATAGACCCCCATTCTAAAAAAGCTGGGACGCCATGTCAAACATAAAAAAAAGATATATAATATATGTGTGTTTATATGTACACACACACACACATTTTATATATATATATATATATATATATATATATATATATATATATATATATATATATATATATATATAACACACACACAGAGTTGAAACCAGAAGTTTAGTACACTATCTAAAAATACGCATATGCATATTTCTCTCACTATCTAACATGAAATCTGAATAAACCTTTCCCATTTTAGGTCAATTTGGATTACCAGAATTATTTGTACATATTTGCCAAATTCCTGAAAAATCAGAGAGAGAAAGAGAGTGAGAGAGTTTTAAGGCATTTTTATGATTTTGTGCAAAGTCAAAACTTTACATACACTTAAAAAGTACTATGCATTTAAATAATATAGAACAGCCCATATGATGATGTACTGTCTTTGGAAGCTTCAGATAGGTTAATTTCCAACATCTGAGTTAATAAGAGGCACACCTGTGGATGTATGCACACCTGAAACACACTGCTTCTTCATGTGCTTCATGAAAAGTCAAAAGAAATCAGCCAAGATCTCAGGAAGGAAATTGTGGACTTGTGCAAGTCTGGTTCATCATTGGGTGCAATTTCCATATACCTGAAGGTGCCTCATTTATCTTTACATCCAGCCATCATACCACACAAGAAGGAGATGGGTTCTGTGTACCAGAGATGAACGTGCTTTGATCAGACACACAAGAACAAAAGCAAAGGACCTTGTGAAGATGCTGGTGGACGCTGGTAAGAGTGTGTCATTAGCCACAGTGAAACGAGTACTGTATCAATATGGGCTGAAAGACCCTTCTGCCATTACTGCAAAAGAAATATAAATAAGCCAGATTAATGTTTGCAAATTCACACAGGAACAAAGACCTTAATTTTTGAAGACATGTCCTGTGGTCTGACGAAACTAAAATTGAAATGTTTGGCCATAATGACCATTGCTACATTTGGAACAAAAAGGGAGGCGCTTAGAAGACTAAGAACTAGAGTTGAGCGCGGTTCGCGGTTCGAGGTTCTCCAGCTCTGCCATGTATTGGGATATCATTGTGTGTATTATCTGTGTACTGTGACATCACTGTGTGTATTATCCCTGGAAAGTGACATAACTGTGTGTATTATCCCTGTACTGTGACATCACTGTGTGTATTATACCTGTACTATGACTAGAGTTGAGCGCGGTTCGCGGTTCGAGGTTCTCCAGTTCTAGGCTCGAGTGATTTTGGGGCCTGTTCTAGATCGAACTAGAACTCGAGCTTTTTGCAAAAGCTCGATAGTTCTAGAAACGTTCGAGAACGGTTCTAGCGGCAAAAAACCAGCTAATTCCTAGCTGGCTTTCCGCTGTAATAGTGTAAGTCACTCTGTGACTCACACTATTATGACATTTCAGTGTATAGTGTGCGTGAACAGCGCCTTCAGATCACTCCTGTTTGTATAATGGCGATCGCCATTTTTTTTTTTTTTCCTTGTCTTCCTTCCCTAAGCGCGCGCGTCTTGTGGGGCGGGCCAGAATGTCAGCCAATCCCAGACACACACACACAGCTAAGTGGACTTTTAGCCAGAGAAGCAACGGCATGTGTGATAGGATGTCCATGTCACATGTCCCTGCATTATAAAAACGAGTATCTGCCCGTCCGGACGCCATTATCTCTTCTGCGTCCTTGGTGTCAGACATCACTGGCGCAGCTCCGTCCTGAGTCCTATCGCCGATACTGCTGTGTACGCTCCATACACAGCGCTGGACAGCATAGGGATAGCACTTTCCATCAGTCCTTTTAAGGGCTCGTACCGGCAGGGTCAGAGCCATAGGTGACAGGTCCTGAAAACAGTGACAGCGTCTGTGTAGCAAAGGTCAGGGATTTCGTCGCTGCATTTCCCCATTAGGAGGGAATAGAAAGGCAGGCTTCCTTTCCTCTACCCAGAGCCCCACAATCCTGGCACTGTACCCTCCTGTCCTCTGCACACTCCAACTCATTATAACTAAGCCATTATACTAGCAAACACTCAGTGTACCTAGTGGCATCCTAAACGTGGCTATTGGACTTTTGTCTAGTCACACTAGTGCAAAGACATTTGCAGCACCTCTGCCTGCATTGCACACTCAAACTCATTATAACTAAGCCATTATACTAGCAAACACTCAGTGTACCTAGTGGCATCCTAAACGTGGCTATTGGACTTTGCTATAGTCCCACTAGTGCAAAGACATTTGCAGCACCTCTACCTGCATTGCACACTCCAACTCATTATAACTAAGCCATTATACTAGCAAACACTCAGTGTACCTAGTGGCATCCTAAACGTGGCTATTGGACTTTGCTATAGTCCCACTAGTGCAAAGATATTTGCAGCACGTCTGCCTGCATTGCACACTCCAACTCATTATAACTAAGCCATTATACTAGCAAACACTCAGTGTACCTAGTGGCATCCTAAACGTGGCTATTGGACTTTTGTCTAGTCACACTAGTGCAAAGACATTTGCAGCACCTCTGCCTGCATTGCACACTCCAACTCATTATAACTAAGCCATTATACTAGCAAACACTCAGTGTACCTAGTGGCATCCTAAACGTGGCTATTGGACTTTGCTATAGTCCCACTAGTGCAAAGACATTTGCAGCACCTCTGCCTGCATTGCACACTCCAACTCATTATAACTAAGCCATTATACTAGCAAACACTCAGTGTACCTAGTGGCATCCTAAACGTGGCTATTGGACTTTTGTCTAGTCACACTAGTGCAAAGACATTTGCAGCACCTCTGCCTGCATTGCACACTCCAACTCATTATAACTAAGCCATTATACTAGCAATTGATGCTGCCAGTTTAAGGGCCGTAGTTGCATTGTCAGGGATAGTTATTGTTGTTTATTCTGCTGTTAATAAAGATAGACCACCGCTGCAATCTACACCACCTCTCAATTTTTACTACCACATTTTCAGTGCACAATCTTGTCGCAATCAACATGAGTGGCAAAATGACAGATGCTGGTGGAAAGGGGAAGAGGCGTGGTGGAAAAGGAAAAAAAGGGTTTGTCCGTGGGGAAGGTGGCAAAGCTCCATTATCATCTGCTGAAGATAGACCATCTACCAGCAAAAGTAAGATGTCTACTACTTACCGTGGACAATCCGATGTGCTCCCTTTTTTACGGACACGAACAATAGGAACAAAGGTAGATGATGGCCAAAAAAGGAAAATGCTTGAATGGATCTCAAGTGGTCCAACAAGTGCCCTCTCAGCCACTTCAAGTACTGCATCCAAAAAACACCAGTCCTCTGAGTTGTCACCCAATCAAACTTGCTTTCTCCCAGCTCTGAAGTCTCCATCAGCCCTGCACAGTATGGTGGAACTGAGATGGCTGAGTCTGCAGAGCTGTTCAGTCACACTATAGCCTGGGAATCAGAGGTCTGCTCCCAAGCTACAGTGAGTACAGAACAGGAAATGGTCTGCACTGATGCCCAGAACCTTTGTGACTCTGATTCAGGCCGGTAGGACCAAGTTTCTGAGCATAATGTTGACCCTTTGTCACAAACTGTAACACCTGTGGTTATAGACAATGAGGAACATACTGATGAAGATGAGACGCAGATACCCGATTGGGATGACAACTTAAATATTCGGTCAGGGCAAGAAGAGGCTCGGTCTGAGGGGGAGGGGAGTGCAAACACAACAATTGATGATGAAGTTCTAGATCCCACCTACTGTCAACCCACAGTCAGGCACTCGAGGAGGTCAACAGAGGTGGTGGAGGAGGATGCAACTGATGACGAAGTTACCTTGCGCCTTCCTGGACACAGTCGGAGTACTGGTAGCACGTCTACAACTGCATCCTCAGCCACCACTCTGCCTCTGAGCATTATTCGGGGTGGATCAACAGGTCGCATGGCCTCTAAGCCTTGCCTAGCCTGGTCCTACCCAGGCCTGGGCCTGGTTTTGACATAGAAAAAGATCGCCCAAATTATGTGATCTGTAAAATTTGTCATGGTTCTCTTAGTAGAGGTCAAAACCTCAGCAGTTTGACAACTTCTTCCATGAATCGTCACATGAATAAATATCATATGGCCCGGTGGGAAGCTCACCGTGCTGCAATGCGGCCTAGCGGAGCGAACCATCCACCGCCTGCCCCTTCCAGTGCATCCGCGCGCTCTTCATCTTCTAGGACTGTGGGGACAGCTGTCACACCTGTTTTTCCACCCACAACTTCCACCACTGTAACCGCAACAGGCAGTTTGCTTGGTAGGTCGTCAGTTGGTTTGGAAGGGGAAACAAGTGAGTGTGTACAGCTCTCTCAGACATCGATAGCACCAACGTTGGATGAAGGCAACTTCATGTCTCCGCCTGCACTTTCCTCACAAACCTGCATTTTTCCAGGGACACCCTACTCAACACCGTCTACACACAGCAGCCAGATCTCTGTCCCTCAGATGTGGTCAAATAAAAGGCCACTTCCTGCGACCCATGACAAAGCTAAGAGGTTGACTCTATCCCTCTGTAAGCTGTTGGCTACCAAAATGCTGCCTTTCCGCCTAGTGGACACACAGGATTTTAGAGACCTTATGTCTGTCGCTGTGCCCCAGTACCAGATGCCTAGTCGCCACTACTTCTCTAAGAAAGGTGTGCCCGCGCTACACCAGCATGTCACACACAACATCACCGCTTCCTTGAGAAACTCTGTGTGTGAACGGGTGCATTTCACCACCGATACTTGGACCAGTAAGCATGGACAGGGACGTTACATGTCGCTGACTGGGCACTGGGTAACTATGGTGATAGATGGTGAAGGGTCTGCTGCACAAGTCTTGCCGTCCCCACGACTTGTGTGTCAATCCTCTGTCTGTCCAAGTTCCGCCACTGCTTCTGCATCCTCCACCTCATCTGGGTCCTCCACCTCCGCCCCAAGCCTGCCTGGTCAGGCCACCAGTGTTCTCACTGCGCAGAAGGAATCACGCACCCCTCATTACTATGCTGGCAGCAGAGCGCAACGGCATCAGGCGGTCTTTAGCTTGACATGTCTTGGGAATAAGAGTCACACAGCTGAGGAGTTGTGGTCAGCTCTGCGGTCCGAGTTTAATAAATGGTTGTCTCCACTCAACCTGCAGCCTGGTAAGGCCGTGTGCGACAATGCTGCAAACCTGGGTGCGGCCCTTCGCCTGGGCAAGGTGACACACGTACCTTGTATGGCTCACAAGTTGAACCTTGTCGTCCAGCAATTTTTAACACACTATCCCGGCCTAGATGGCCTTCTGAACAGGGCACGAAAACTGTCTGCTCACTTCCGCCGTTCAAGCGCCGCAGCTGAGCGACTTGCATCGCTCCAGAAGTCTTTCGGCCTGCCGGTTCATCGCCTGAAATGCGATGTGGCGACACGCTGGAATTCAACTCTCCACATGTTACAGCGACTGTGGCAGCACCGCCGAGCCCTGGTGCAATACGTCATGACGTATAGCCTGGGCCAACGAGATGCAGAGGTGGGGCAGATCACCCTGATGCAGTGGTCTCAGATCAAGGACCTATGCACCCTTCTGCACAGTTTTGACATGGCGACGAATATGTTTAGCGCTGACAATGCCATTATCAGCATGACGATTCCAGTCATTTACATGCTGGAGCACACGCTAAACACTATTCGGAGTCAGGGGGTGGGACAACAGGAAGGGGATGAACTACAGGAGGATTCATATGCGCAAGACACAACAACATCACCAAGGTCCAGACGTTCATCATCACCAAGGCGCCAGGCATGGGACCATGGGGGACAGGGATCAACAAGGGCGCATGGTAGCAGGCGAGATGTTGAGGAAGGTTCAGGAGAACATGAAGAAATGGAGGACGAACTGTCCATGGACATGGAAGACTCAGCAGATGAGGGAGACCTTGGTCAAATTTCACTTGAAAGAGGTTGGGGGGAGATGTCAGAGGAAGAAAGAACAGTTAGCACCTCTATGCCACAAACACAGCGTGGACTTGGTCCGCATGGCTGCGCAAGACACATGAGTGCCTTCTTGTTGCACTACCTCCAACATGACCCTCGTATTGTCAAAATTAGAAGTGATGATGACTACTGGCTTGCCACACTATTAGATCCCCGGTACAAGTCCAAATTTTGTGACATAATTCCAGCCATAGAAAGGGACGCACGTATGCAGGAGTATCAGCAGAAGCTGTTACTCGATCTTAGATCGGCTTTTCCACCAAACAACCGTGCAGGTGCAGGGAGTGAATCTCCCAGTTGTAACTTGACAAACATGGGACGGTCTCGTCATCTTCAACAGTCTACCCGTACCAGTAGGACCGTATCTGGTGCTGGTAACAGCAATTTTATTGAATCTTTTCATAATTTTTTTAGACCCTCCTTTGCAAGGCCACCAGAGACAACAAGTCTGACACATAGTCAACGGCTGGAGAGGATGATACAGGAGTATCTACAAATGAACATCGATGCCATGACTTTGCAAATGGAGCCTTGCTCATTTTGGGCTTCAAATCTGGAAAAATGGCCAGAGCTATCCAGTTACGCCTTGGAGATTTTGTCGTGTCCAGCTGCCAGCGTTGTCTCTGAACGTGTCTTCAGTGCTGCTGGGTGTGTGCTGACAGATAAGCGCACGCGTCTGTCCAGTGACAATGTGGACAGACTGACGTTCATCAAAATGAACAAGTCATGGATCCAGAAGGAATTTACTACCCCTGTGTCATCCTGGGGAGAGTAAATGCTTGTGGATTTGGAATGTGCTTGATGCAAATCTAGCTGTGAAGTGTACAACTGGGGCACAACTGCTGCCACTGAAGGGGTGGGTGTGTGTGGGGCCCAATTTTTGGAAAAAAGGGAGACTCCGCTTGGAGTAACCCTTGCTTACATTGTTTTTAAAAGAAGCCAAGATGAACAGAGCTGGGATCAGGAAAGACTTTGCTACCTACCCTGGTGTCATCCTGGGGACGGTTAATTATGGCATATTTTTGAATGTGCTTGATGCAAGTCTAGCTGTGAAGTGTACAACTGGGGCACAACTGCTGCCACTGAAGGGGTGGGTGTGTGTGGGGCCCAATTTTTGGAAAAAAGGGAGACTCCGCTTGGAGTAACCCTTGCTTACATTGTTTTTAAAAGGAGCGAAGATGAACAAGTCATGGTTCAGCAAAGACTTTGCTACCTACCCCGGTGTCATCCTGGGGACGGTTAAGAATGGCGTATTTTTGAATGTGCTCGATGCAAATCTAGCTGTGAAGTGTACAACTGGGGCACAACTGCTGCCACTGAAGGGGTGGGTGTGTGTGGGGCCCAATTTTTGGAAAAAAGGGAGACTCCGCTTGGAGTAACCCTTGCTTACATTGTTTTTAAAAGAAGCCAAGATGAACAGAGCTGGGATCAGGAAAGACTTTGCTACCTACCCTGGTGTCATCCTGGGGACGGTTAATTATGGCATATTTTTGAATGTGCTTGATGCAAATCTAGCTGTGAAGTGTACAACTGGGGCACAACTGCTGCCACTGAAGGGGTGGGTGTGTGTGGGGCCCAATTTTTGGAAAAAAGGGAGACTCCGCTTGGAGTAACCCTTGCTTACATTGTTTTTAAAAGGAGCGAAGATGAACAAGTCATGGTTCAGCAAAGACTTTGCTACCTACCCCGGTGTCATCATGGGGACGGTTAAGAATGGCGTATTTTTGAATGTGCTCGATGCAAATCTAGCTGTGAAGTGTACAACTGGGGCACAACTGCTGCCACTGAACGGGTGGGTGTGTGTGGGGCCCAATTTTTGGAAAAAAGGGAGACTCCGCTTGGAGTAACCCTTGCTTACATTGTTTTTTAAAGAAGCCAAGATGAACAGAGCTGGGATCAGGAAAGACTTTGCTACCTACCCTGGTGTCATCCTGGGGACGGTTAATTATGGCGTATTTTTGAATGTGCTTGATGCAAATCAAAACATCATGTTTGCAACTAGGGCACAAGTGCTGCCACTGATGGGGTGTCTGTGTGGCCCAATTTTTTGAAAAAAGGGAGACTCCGCTTGGAGTAACCCTTGCTTGCTGTGTTTTTTAAAAATGATCCAAGATGAACAGAGCTGGGGTCAGGAAAGACTTTGCTACCTACCCCGGTGTCATCCTGGGGACGGATAAGAATGGCGTATTTTTGAATGTGCTTGATGCAAATCTAGCTGTGAAGTGTACAACTAGGGCACAAGTGCTGCCACTGAATGGGTGGGTGTGTGTGGGGCCCAATTTTTGGAAAAAAAGGGAGACTACGCTTGGAGTCACCTTGCTTGCTGTGTTTTTTAAAAATGATCCAAGATGAACAGAGCTGGGGTCAGGAAAGACTTTGCTACCTACCCCGGTGTCATCCTGGGGACGGATAAGAATGGCGTATTTTTGAATGTGCTTGATGCAAATCTAGCTGTGAAGTGTACAACTAGGGCACAAGTGCTGCCACTGAATGGGTGGGTGTGTGTGGGGCACAATTTTTGGAAAAAAAGGGAGACTCCGCTTGGAGTAACCCTTGCTTGCTGTGTTTTTTAAAAATGATCCAAGATGAACAGAGCTGGGGTCAGGAAAGACTTTGCTACCTACCCCGGTGTCATCCTGGGGACGGTTAAGAATGGCGTATTTTTGAATGTGCTTGATGCAAATCTAGCTGTGAAGTGTACAACTGGGGCACAACTGCTGCCACTGAATGGGTGTGTGTGTGTGGGGCCCAATTTTTGGAAAAAAAGGGAGACTACGCTTGGAGTCACCTTGCGGTGTTTTACATGATTTTAGAAGGGCGTGCCATGCCTATATCTGTGTGTCCTCCTCTTTTTCCTTGTCCAGCTGTTTTGTTTTCGCATGAGTATATGTCCTTGTCACTTTCCCATGTGTTTGTGTTGTGTTGTGAGTTGTTTGTCACCTTTTGGACACCTTTGAGGGTGTTTTCTAGGTGTTTTTATGTGTTTGTGATTGCCTGCCATTGTTTCCTATGCAGTTCGAGTTCGGTTCGTCGAACGTTCGACGAGCCGAACTCGAACGGGACCTCCGTTCGGCGAACCGACCTCGAGCCGAACCGGGACCGGTTCGCTCATCTCTACTAAGAACACCATCCCATCTGTGAAACATGGGGGTGGCATGATCATGTTTTGCAACAGGTGGGAATTGTGCAGTTCACAAAATAGATGGCATCATGAGGAAATAAGATTATTTGGCAATACTGAAGTAACATCTCAAGACATCAGCGAGGAACTTAAAGCTTGGGCAAAAATAGGTCTTCCAAATGGACAATCACCTGAAGCATACTGCCAGATTGGTTACATTGTGGCTTAAGGATAAAAAAGTCAATATTTGCAGTGGCCATCACAAAACCCTGATCTCAATCCTATTGAAAATTTATGGGCAAAGCTGAATAGGCAGGTGCGAGCAGGGCAACCTACAAACATGGCTCAGTTACACCAGTTCTGTCAGGAGGAATGGGCCCAAATTCCTACCAACTATTGTGAGAAGCTTGCGGAAGGATATCCAAAACGTTTGTTCCAAGTCATACAGTTTAAGGGCAATGGTACCAAATACTAATGAAATGTATGCAAACTTTTGACTTTGCAGAAAGTATTAAAAATGCCTTAAAACATTCTCTCTCTCATTATTCTGGCATTTGGCAAATATAAATAACTTTGGTAATCCTAATTGACAAAAAAGGTGAAAGGTT
This sequence comes from Anomaloglossus baeobatrachus, assembly GCF_048569485.1. Classification (NCBI taxonomy): domain Eukaryota; kingdom Metazoa; phylum Chordata; class Amphibia; order Anura; family Aromobatidae; genus Anomaloglossus; species Anomaloglossus baeobatrachus. Next base: position 266,416,312 of record NC_134356.1, on the reverse strand, counting down.
TATTCTGATTTCATATTAGATAGTGATAAAAACATGCAGCTGTGTCTTTTTAGATAGTGTATGTAAACTTCTAGTTTCAACTGTGTATATTAGTATATACCATGTTATTCCAAATATAAGCCCTCCCCCAAAACTAAGCCCTAGCAGGGATTTTCAGCATTTTTGGAGCAAAGCTTAAATATAAGTCCTCCCCCAAAAATAAGCCCTAGTCGCGGTTCAATAATGAAGTGTCCGTGCAGCTAAAAAAGTTAAAGATACTGCAGGACACTTCATTATAGACAGCGGGCACCCTGTAATCACACTCACCAGATGCAAGGGCAGAGGACCTGCAGTGATCACAACCCTGCACACATCAGATCTCACAAACACAAATCCGATCTCACATACACAATCAGATCGCACACACAAACATTCGATTTCACACACAAACATCCGATCTCACACACACAATCAGATCGCACACACAAACATTCGATCTCACACACACAATCAGATCACACACACAAACATCGGATCACACACACATCGCATCACACACATACTTAGAAAGAGAAAAAGGAGTGTTAAGAGGCCAACCATAATATCAATAAATGTCAAAACCATTGCCTTATGATATCAAAGTGAAATATATTTATTACACATAAATTCAGACAAATGGTAAAATTACATGTAATAGAAAGAAGACATGAAAGCAGGAAAAATGGTCCCAGAAAAACATTCCCAAAAGGGAGGGACACTGCCCAGACAGCAATGTAAATAGAATGGATAAGCAGCACCCTAACATTAAAGTAAGAGGAACAGTTTCCTCATGGGGTATACATAATTACAACAGAGCTGCTTACCCATTATAGTAAAGTGCAAGGTGCTAGGTCAATATCGGGGCAGTAGTCCAGTCAGGGTGGGAGAAGCCCCAACGCGTTTCGCTGCGTTGCTTCCTCGGGGGGCGATGTGTACATTGTACACATCGCCCCCCGAGGAAGCAACGCAGCGAAACGCGTTGGGGCTTCTCCCACCCTGACTGGACTACTGCCCCGATATTGACCTAGCACCTTGCACTTTACTATAATGGGTAAGCAGCTCTGTTGTAATTATGTATACCCCATGAGGAAACTGTTCCTCTTACTTTAATGTTAGGGTGCTGCTTATCCATTCTATTTACATTGCTGTCTGGGCAGTGTCCCTCCCTTTTGGGAATGTTTTTCTGGGACCATTTTTCCTGCTTTCATGTCTTCTTTCTATTACATGTAATTTTACCATTTGTCTGAATTTATGTGTAATAAATATATTTCACTTTGATATCATAAGGCAATAGTTTTGACATTTATTGATATTATGGTTGGCCTCTTAACACTCCTTTTTCTCTTTCTATGTATACTGTTCTGGAGTGGCCTAAAATTACTATATTGCATTCCATCTGTTACCCAGAAATTTTTGATCACACACATACTCACCACATCGAGCGACACCGATTTCTTCTGGCTGGCAGAATCCTGAGAGGCTGTGAAGTGGAGCGCAAGGACCTGCTGCAAGGCTTGCTTACAGGACCTGTGGACACGTGACTTCCTCCCATCATGCCCTGCGACCAGAAGTATTCTGTAACGCTGGATGTAATGAGTGTGTGTGTGTGTGTGTCAGTCAGTCAGCCAGAAGCAGGGGAGGACGGTGTGCAGCACCCACCAGAGATCACAGGGAGGACCTGGGAGCCACACAGACGTCCGGGTCTGGTAAAAATGAGTCTCCTGGGAAGGGGGGTGTCTGCTTTTTTTGGGGGGAGTAAACGTACCCCCAACATGTTTCTTCAAAAATAAGACCTCCTCCAAAAATAAGCCCTAGTGCTTTCTTGGGGGGCAAAAAAATTATAAGACAGTGTCTTATTTTTGGGAAAAACACGGTATATATATATATATATATATATATATATATATATATATTATATACACAGTTCAAAAGTTTTGGGTCACTTAGATATTTCCTTATTTTTTAAAGAAAAGCACATTTTTGTCAATGAAGCTAACATTAAATTAAACGGAAATACACTATATAATGTGGTAAATTACTTTTCTAGTTTCAAACGTCTGGTTTTTAATGCAATATCTACATAGGTGTACAGAGGCTCATCTCCAACAACCACTACTCCAGTGTTCTAATGGTACATTGTGTTTGCTAACTGTGTTAGAAGGCTAATGGATGCTTAGAAATCCCTTGAAAATCCTTGTGCAAGTATGTTAGCACAGCTGAAAACAGTTTTGCTGATTAGAGAAGCTATAAAACTGACCTTCCTTTGAGCTAGTTGAGAATCTGCAGCATTTCATTTATTGGTTCCATTAAACTCTCAAAATGGCCAGAAAAAGAGAACTTTCATGTGAAAATCGAGAGTCTATTCTTGTTCTTAGAAATGAAGGATATTCTATGCAAGAAATTGCCAAGAAACTGAAGATTTCCTACAACGGTATGTAATACTCCCTTCAGAGGGGAGCACAAACAGGCTCTAACCAGAGTAGAAAGAGAAGTGGGATGCCCTGCTGCACAACTGAGCAACAAGACAACTACATTAGAGTCTCTAGTTTGAGATATCGACACCTCACAGGTCCTCAACTGGCAGCTTCATTTAATAGTACCCGCAAAACGTCAGTGTCAATGTCTACAGTGAAGAGGCAATTGCAGGATGCTGGCTATCAGGGCAAAGTGGCAAAGAAAAAGCCATATCTGAGACTGACTAATAAAAGGAAAAGATTAATATGGGCAAAGAACACAGACATTGGACAGAGGAAGATTTGAAAATGGTGTTATGGACAGACGAATCGAAGTTTGAGGTGTTTGGATGACACAGAAGAATATTTGTGAGACGCAGAACAACTGAAAAGATGCTGGAAGAGTGCCTGACGCCATCTGTCAAGCATGGTGGAGGTAATGTGATGGTCTGGGGTTGCTTTGGTTCTGGTAAAGTGGGAGATTTGTACAAGGTAAAAGGGATTTTGAACAAGGAAGGCTATCACTCTATTTTGCAATGCCATGCCATTCCCTGTGGACAGCACTTGACTGGAACCAATTTCATCCTACAACAGGACAATGACCCAAAGGACATCTCCAAATTATGCATGAACTATTTAGGGAAGAAGCAGGCAGCTGATATTCTACCTGTAATGGAGTGGCCAGCCCAGTCACCAGATCTCAACCCTATTGAGCTGTTGTGGGAGCAGCTTGACCATATGGTACGCAAAAAGTGCGCATCAAGCCAATTCAACTTGTGGGAGGCACTTCTGGAGGCATGGGGTGAAATATCTCCAGATCACTGCAGCAAATTAACAGTTAGAATGCCAAAGGTCTGCAAAGCTGGAATTGCTGCAAAGGAGCATTCTGTGACGAAAGCAAAGTGTGAAGGAGAAAATTATTATTTCAAGTAAAAATCATTATTTCTAACCTAGTCAATGTCTGGACCATGTTTTCTATTCATTATGCAACTCATTTGATAAATAAAAAGTATGATTTTTTCATGGAAAAGACAAAATTGTCTGGGGGACCCCAAACATTTGAACTGTAGTGTGTATGTGTGTGTGTATATATATATATATATATATATATATATATATATATATATATATATATATATATTACTATAATATATGGTACTGTATAATAGTGTATATATATATATATATATATATATATATATATATACTACTAAAAAAAATTAGGCATATTTGGCTTTCGAGTGAAATTTCAGGATGATACTAAAATGCACTCTGACCTCTTGGGGTGAACTCAATGTGTCCTTCTGTAACCTGTTCAATGTTTCAGTACTTTTTGTACAACTTGCTGTTCTCTAACAAGGAGCTTACTGGCAAAATTTACAACAGGTGTTTGATCCATGAATCACCCAATAAATTTCAGGGTTCAATTAGAATGGTATTTCAACAGTCCTACTCATCATGGTGTTCACATTTTTTTTCAACATCTTTTTATTGAATTTTATAACATAACAGAAAATAGAATAAGACAAAGAACCGAAACATCAATTTGCAGATTAACCCTAGAACGCATACCTGGGGCCTCGCAGGCCTGCTAGGTCATTTGTTTTCTATGGCAGATTGAATTGCTTGCGCGTTCTAGGGTTAACAAGGTGTGACCAGATATTATTAATTCCATAACATACAAATACAAGTATCCAAATCAGCTTCTTATATCTCCTATAAGAGTGGAAGGGAGAGAAAAGACCAGAACAAGGAAAGGAAGAGGTGGCAGTATTAAAGCAAAATAGTGGAGAGCTCCCTTTGTGAACAATGTGCTTCGGAACCGGATGACGAAAGCCACGCAACTCCTGGCACATTTAAAGGAGGTGATAGGCACCCAAGTGTCATGTCAGAACATTCAAAACCATTTACATCAGCGTGGTCTGTGTGATAGACAACCTGCAAGGGTACCTGACCACACCACCAGGCACAGCTGTGGACAAGGGACCAGTGAGCCTCGGTGCTATTCACGCTGAGCAGAAATGATGACCGCCAACGATGTTGGAGATGTCATAGAGAGCGCTATGTATCAGTCACTGTTGTCACCAGAAGAGCCTTTGGTGGTAGTGGTGGTGTGCATCGGTGTGTCTAGTCAATACAGAACTGCCCTATACTTTGTGAGTGGTATAGTGACAAGGCCCGATTACTTGAATAACCTCATTAATCCAGTTATTGTGCCTACGCATAAACAACACTGATATAATTTTATCTTCATGGACAACAATGCCCCAGCTCATTGAGGATGCATTGAGACTGGGGTACAGCAAATGGAGTAGCATGTAGTTTCTCCAGACCTGGATCCCATAAAAAACCTATGGGATCAGCTGAGTCGCCATGTAGAGGTTTCTATCTCTGCATCACAATTCGCTCAGGTCCACCCTTCAAGTAGAGTAGGATGCCGTGTCTCGGCAGACAGTAACTCCACTTTCTGAACAGCATAAGGCATCGATGTCAAGCTGTAGTTGATGCTTAAGGTCGCAGGACAGGTTATTGAGACATTGACATTTTTGAGGGGTGTACCCACCACGTTGTTGGATTTTCTTTCAATAAATTGTTTGAAATAAAAAAAATTATCATTGCATGCTTCTATTTAAATGCCCTATTTTCATGATAAAATATCACTGTAGCGTGAACTTTACGTTTTGACATAAATTTCACCCGAAGGCTAAATATCCCTAACTTTTTGTGAGTAGTGTATATGTATATAATATATATACCCACACATACATACATACATACATACATACAGTATATACACATATACATCGTGATGGAATTTTTCCTTCATGTGTACAGATGATTCAAGTAATTTATCTGTTAAGATAACAAAGTTAGAGGAGTTTTTCCAAGATGGACATTTATCACTTATCGTAAATAAGGGAATGAAAGGGGAAAAAAATTCCAGCTCATCACATATATATATCCACGACTCTGACTATGGTGCATTATGGATCCTACAGACTGGTATCCAGAGACCAAAACAAAGTTAGAACGATCTAGCACCAAATGCTTTTATTCTTTTCTGGCTCTTTCAGCCTTTATCACTTATTGTCAGGATTAGTAATAAAAGTCTAATCACTGGGACATCCACCGATCACTAGAATGCGGACTCAAAAGGGATCGCCCATGCACTAATTCCGCAATACACATCCATACTGATAAATCCCTTTGATTTTAATGTGAACTTTCCAAAGCTTCATGTTTCTTGTAGTGTGGTTGGAGGGGGTTGACCTCTTCTTGTTGGATTCCCCCATAGGCTCCTAACAAAATGGGAGAACCCCTTTAATTCCCTTCATAACATTTAAATTCATATTCTAAAACTATGAACATTGCTGTATACGTGTCTAGATTTATCAATCTCAGATATATTTTCTTGTGTTGATTAAAAAATGGGATTAATCCATGGAATCAGTATTTGAATTGAATGATTTATAATTTGAAAAAAAATGTATGCTCACAGTAACTGTCTCTGTGCAATGAATAATTGAATGCTGGTGTTGAGGATTTCCCAAAAAGAGCAAACGCAGTTCAAGGCTGAGACCATATTAGCATTTCCATGAGAAGCCAGTCGTGAAACTCCTGCCAAAGACATGCTGTTGTGCATTTTGTTCTGTGTATGTGCTTAGAACACAAATGTGTCTATGTCAAGGCTTTCTAAACAAACAACATATTTATTTTGGGATAGGAAACACTGGCTGTTTACATACTTGTAACTTGTAAAAGGAGCAATCAAATTCTTCACTCATTAAACTCATACTTGCATAATGCATTTGGGTTAAGAGGTATAAACAGTGATATTTTAGGACAAAACACATTATCCATATTTCACATTATTTGAACACTCTAAATGTTTTCATGCAAACAGCAATTGATGAGATTGGGTTAGTTTGCAATGCATATGTAGTTAGTGAATATTTATGGCCATATGTGGCTGAGGCATGTGCTAGGTTTGCTCATCACCACGTAGCCACTTCTTTGTCAGTTTTTATGTATTTAAAATGCTATATTTCTATGAAAATTATGCAGTTGGATTGAACAAGCAACTAATAACAGAGCAGCCACCTCCACCAATCCTGTAAGAGAAGTGAGGGGTATAAAAGGGCCTTGCTTCTGCCACCAGAGATTTATTCTACATAACCTCAGCTAAAGAGCTGCTGTTCCAGCTGGGGGAATCACAGAACTGCTTAACTTGGGATAGTCTATATTTCTTCAGCTTCGAAGCCAGCTGAGGAATCACAGAACTGCTTCACTTTGGATAGTGTACAGAATTCATACCTCCCAACTTTTCAAGAAAGGAAAGAGGGACAAAGTATGCAAATTTTGACCACGCCCCTAGCCACACCCATTTAGCAGTAAGGGTCATTCAGCAGATGCCCCGGGCTGTTCATTCATATTTATAGCAGTCAGAATTTTTTTATATTTCTGTGTCACTATATGACATGTTGCTTATTTGTGCCTATAAGGCCGTGGTCACACGTTGCATAAATCCGGTGTTTTTTGTGTCTGCAACAAACTACACAATAACTATCTTCTCTGTTTTTTTCCATTTTTGCTGCATTTTTTTTCTGCCTTTTCTCCATTATTTAATGCGTGTTTGGTTCACATGTGAATCTGCGTTTTTAAGTGTTTTTATGTACAGAGAAGCTTTTTCCTGCATTTTTTTAACCTCCAGAGAACCCCCCCCCCCAAAACACCGCAGAATTCAGCGGCGTCTTTTCATGGAATCACATCTACTTTACTTGGACAATTAAACACAGCAGAATAAATGTGCAAAGAAACAGCAGATAAAAATGCAGCATTTACACTACATGTGAATATGGACTAATTGTCCAAGCAAAGTGGATGAGACGTCCTGAAATCTCCGCTCCTGGTGCGTGGAAAGACGCCGCTGAACTGTGCGGATTTGGTGTTTCTTTCTTCATAAGCTTCAGGATTCACATCAGCAACAAACATGTATCAAATAAGGGGGACAATGTATAAAAAATACCGCAAACACGCAATAATCAGAGAACATTGTTATTGCACTCGTGGCGCGGACACCTGCAGAAAAAATGCAGCATTTACAATATGTGTGAACACGGCCTCAGTGATACATTTTTATTACATTTTATATGGGTTTTAATAAAGAAAAATAATAAATTGCGCCTTTTTTTCCCGCCATTTACTGATCCCCATAAATAATCTGATCACTGTGTTGTTCAGGTCATTATGATTACAGGGACACCAAATATGTCCATGTTATTTGCTGATTTGTGATGTTTATTATTTTATAAAAAAGTGCAATAAAATTACATTATTCTATTTTTTTTTATTATTTTTAGTAACTTTATTAGAAGAAAAAAAAAATCCTCTTTTCCTCTCCCACTAGAATACAGGACATAGAGATGCTGCTCTGTACAATGTAGCTGTATAGGTTCATTTATGTGAAATCCTCCCTCTGATATCATCAATCCTAGTGGCTCAACAGCTAGAGCAGCTAAGAAAGCCAGGAGGTTGCTGGACACAAGTTTTGAACGTTGCTGGTTTGAATCCAAGGTGGTGAAGATAAAAAAAATAAAAAATTGTATTTGTATTTTTTTCCTCATTTCTTTATAGTAGTTTTATGGGAACAAATGAATCTGACTCTTTCACCAACATTGAGATACAGTATCTATCTATCTATCCCTCTATCTATCTATCCCTCTATCTATCTATCTATCTATCTCTATCCCTCTATCTATCTATGATTCTATCTCTCTATCTATCTATGATTCTATCTATCTATGATTCTATCTATCTATGATTCTATCTCTATCTATCTATTATCTGTCGTGTATCTATATATCCCTCTATCATCCATCCCTCTATCATCCATCCATCCCACTATCAGCCATTCCTCCCTCTATCCCTCCCTCTATCTCTCCATTCATCCCTCCATTCATCCCTCCATTCATCCCTCTATCCCTCCCTCTATCCCTCCATTCATTCCTCCATTCATCCATCCATCCCTCCCTCTATCCCTCCATTCATCCCTCCATTCATCCCTCTATCATCCATCCATCCCTCCCTCTATCCCTCCCTCTATCCCTCCATTCATCCCTCCATTCATCCCTCTATCATCCATCCATCCATCCCTCTATCCCTCCATTCATCCCTCTATCATCCATGCATCCATCCCTCCCTCTATCCCTCCCTCTATCCCTCCATTCATCCCTCCATTCATCCATCCATCCCTCCCTCTATCCCTCCATTCATCCCTCCATTCATCCCTCTATCATCCATCCATCCCTCCCTCTATCCCTCCATTCATCCCTCCATTCATCCCTCTATCATCCATCCATCCCTCCCTCTATCCCTCCATTCATCCCTCCTTCTATCCCTCCATTCATCCCTCTATCATCCATCCCTCCCTCTATCCCTCCATTCATCCCTCTATCCCTCCATTCATCCCTCCATTCATCCCTCTATCATCCATCCCTCCCTCTATCCCTCCATTCATCCCTCTATCCCTCCATTCATCCCTCCATTCATCCCTCCTTCTTTCCCTCCATTCATCCCTCCATTCATCCCTCTATCATCCATCCATCCCTCCCTCTATCCCTCCTTTCATCCCTCTATCCCTCCATTCATCCCTCCTTCTATCCCTCCATTCATCCCTCTATCATCCATCCATCCCTCCCTCTATCCCTCCATTCATCCCTCCATTCATCCCTCTATCAACCATCCATCCCTGCCTCTATCCCTCCATTCATCCCTCCCTCTATCCCTCCATTCATCCTTCTATCAACCATCCATCCCTGCCTCTATCCCTCCATTCATCCCTCCCTCTATCCCTCCATTCATCCCTCTATCATCCATCCATCCCTCCCTCTATCCCTCCATTCATCCCTCTATCATCCATCCCTCCCTCTATCCCTCCATTCATCCCTCTATCCCTCCATTCATCCCTCCATTCATCCCTCCTTCTATCCCTCCATTCATCCCTCTATCATCCATCCATCCCTCCCTCTATCCCTCCTTTCATCCCTCTATCCCTCCATTCATCCCTCCTTCTATCCCTCCATTCATCCCTCTATCATCCATCCATCCCTCCCTCTATCCCTCCATTCATCCCTCCATTCATCCCTCTATCAACCATCCATCCCTGCCTCTATCCCTGCATTCATCCCTCCCTCTATCCCTCCATTCATCCCTCTATCATCCATCCATCCCTCCCTCTATCCCTCCATTCATCCCTCTATCATCCATCCATCCCTGCCTCTATCCCTCCATTCATCCCTCCCTCTATCCCTCCATTCATCCCTCTATCATCCATCCATCCCTCCCTCTATCCCTCCATTCATCCCTCTATCATCCATCCATCCCTGCCTCTATCCCTCCATTCATCTCTGCCTCTATCCCTCCATTCATCCCTCCCTCTATCCCTCCATTCATCCCTCTATCATCCATCCATCCCTCCCTCTATCCCTCCATTCATCCTCTATCATCCATCCATCCCTGCCTCTATCCCTCCATTCATCTCTGCCTCTATCCCTCCATTCATCCCTCCCTCTATCCCTCCATTCATCCCTCTATCATCCATCCATCCCTCCCTCTATCCCTCCATTCATCCCTCCCTCTATCCCTCCATTCATCCCTCCCTCCATCCATCTTTGCAGCTGAATAACCTACTTCTGGTGTCAAAATCTTCCTATTGGTTTCAATAGAGGCAGTAGCTCAGTGGTAAAGCTGCTGCCTTTGAAACAATGAACTCACAGTCCCACGAGTTCGAGTCCCGGCCGCTCCGAAAATCCAGAGCCGATGATAATTTAATTTATTCACTCCACTGAGGGGAGGAGCCGGGACATCAGCTGTGAGCCGCGGGAGTGCGGGACAGCCCTGATAAATCGTGCAAGTCCCGCAGAATCCGGGACGGTTGGGAGGTATGCAGAATTTCATCTTAGAAGCTACGGTTCCAACTGAAGGATCAGAGAACTGCTTAACTGCTCAAGACTGAGCCCACAAATTTGCTTGAAGAACCTAGCTTGGGACAGCTCAGTCACCTGGCTACATATATTGGTATGGTAGGTCAGTTTCCTAAGCTTATCACTATCTCCTCTCCGTGGGTGCTTCTCAAAAGCAGAATGCTGCTGGCTCAGATAGTTGGTCCTGGAAGCCACGAAGATTCTAATAGCTGGCGAGCCAGAGGAAGGATGAGACTCTGTCACTTGTATCATCTTGTGTTCTTGTTGGGATTGTATGATATGTTTTTGCCTGTTAGTGAACCAATATAGTCTTACCAATGTGTGGTTCCCTCACCCAGTGTTGTCTGAGTAGTGCTTTGCCCACGAGAAAGGAGTACGTGTGTTTAGTGAGATGAGCCTTGGTCCATGAGGTCTTTCTGAAGACAGCCAGGCCAGCAGACGAGAGCACCCACTGACCATCGTATCTCTACACCAAGTATCAACTGTCATGGCATAAATTGCTGAATCTGTTGCAAGTCAGATTACTGTGTCGACTGATAGAACCCTCTGACTTAGGGCTCTTTTCCACTTGCGATTTTCATGTGCGAGTGCGATCCGATAAACCATCGGATCGCAGTCGCACCATTGTTAATCAATGAGGCAGTATCCTCTTGCCTTTTATTTCTCGACACAAATCGTGTTCTTGGTGTAATCACAGCATGCTGCGTTTTGCAGCGAGTCTCAGGTCACACATCCCCATACAAGCCTATGGGAGCATGTGAAACATCGCACTGCACTCGCATGTTATGCAACTGCAGTGCGATGTACGCAGAGACAGGCAGCAGAGGAGATGGGGATAAAGTGGCTCCCTCCCTCTTCTCTGAGGCTGTGGTATCCATCTCAAGACCGCATCACAGTTGCATGACCCTCGCGGCTGACGCACACAGCAGAGGGTCATTAGCATATCGCTTCCGATGCTCTCACATTGAAAGCGGTATGCAAGTAGAAAAGAACCCTTAAAATGGGAATCCATCAGGTTTCAGCAAGATGTCTGTCATGGGACAAAAATGCAAGAAGTGTAAAACTATAGCATCGTAGTCCTTGTTTAGTTGCAGATTCCAATGTAAACATAGTCCAACTACTTGAGGACACTTGGGTGACAGATTTCTATATTCATTCTGAAACCAATCTGTTAATGCATATCTCCTGAAAAGATATAAATAATGTTTCAAAATGTAACTCTTTTCCAAAATACTAACTAAGCCCAATCTTATGTTACTGCTGAAGAAAATAGTTCAAAATGACTGGAAAAAATTCTGAGGAACCATTGTATGCCAGGCATTTAATCTTGTATGGCGTTCATTTCCAGATTTGAAGCAGTTTTTTTTAATGCGTTTTTCTTGAAGCTCCTCATAGAAGATTACAGTGAAAAAAATTTACAAAAAAAAATGCACAGCTCAACAGCATTTCTGGATGCACAGTGCCCAGGAGTTTTCATGAAATCACATACACTTTGCTTCGACAGTTAAACACAGCAGATTTTCTGCACAAAACAAACAGAGCATTTACACTACATGGGAACATGGCTGGTCTTAGAGAAAATTGGGTAAAAAACGGCAAAGTATAGAGCCCCACAATGCACTATTTATAGACAGGAATCTAGTATTTTTTTAGACGATAAGATGCAATTTTTAACAAGAAAACCTCCTACTAAAAAGTGTGTGTGTGTGGCGCCCCTGAGGCTTCAGTTGCCACAGGGTACTGCACCTCACTTAAGGTGTGGTGCTCAACCCGGATCCAGAGGAAGTCGGTACCAGTTTCATCACTTACACAACTCAAACACACAACTAGGTTGTCCTCCCCACTGGGGACCGGGTTAGGGTCGGGTCTTAAGGCAGTCTCTAAACATGTGGGGCAGCCACACACTAGTGACAGGGACCCGGGGGAGGAGCAGTCTGCAGGGGGACTTAGGAGCCAACACAACAGTTAGGGAGTTCTCCAGCAGGAAAGGAAAGGAGCCGGATGGTCTCACCGGTCGCTCTGGTGGGAAACAAGGAGTTCATACGGTTGCCGAGGGGAGAGCTTCATTGCTCCCTCTGAACCAGCACCACACAAAATGCAGGACCCTAGGGAAGCTCATTCTCCAAGTTGTTTTCCAGAATCTGCCGGGACGGGGAGATTTCATGTCTCCCTGGCCAACACAGTGCCTGAAGCATAGTGCCATATAGATTCTGGGGCCTTGATCTGAGTCAGGCCGCATTGTGGAACCGTGGCACCTGCAAATGGGACAAGAGTTTTCACTCAAGATGGACTGGGGTCCCCAAGTAGCTTTAAGCCACGGGGATCCAACTTACATGGCGCTAGGAGGAAGGGGGCCCACCAGACTGACCTCCAAAGGAATCCGGGTTCGACGGAGCCCATCACAGCAGGTGACCGTTACTACCCGGTTGAGTGGCACAACTGTGAGTAAAGACTAGAACCGCAGCAGCCGACTCGGACTCTTATTACCGGCGCCCCGCGCAAAAGGCCACCGCCACCACTACTCCCCTCATCATCCTCCCCTGGGCCCGCTCCACCTGTGGGGAGCGATACTATCTTTGCTGCTACTACCATCCATCCCGGTGGACAGCAGTGGCAGCTAATCCCTGGCCTCGTACCACAAGTGGCGTCACGACAATCATCCACCTCCTATCCCCCTTTTATTGTGGACATCTCGGGGCACAAACCGAGCAGGGCACCCGCGACAACCCAGACTTTGACACCGGCCCAGTGAGGAGTAAAACAGGTACGAGATCCGACCTGTATCCCCTGCCCCCTGGGTGCTATATGTGCATTTTTATAGTCCAGACACAGCCTCCTGTGATAGACGAGAACACTGACACCGCATCCTCTCCAGTCACAGAGAACTGCTTTCTTCTCCTGCCCCTCACCATACCTCCCAACCGACCCGGATTCTGCAGGACTGTCCCAATTTGAGGGCTCTCTCTCCCGCAGTCCCCACGGCTGACAGCTGTTGTCCTGGCTCGGCTCCTCCCCTCAGTGCAGTGAATACATTTAATTAAATGTGAACTCATTGACCATAGGCAGCTGCTCTGCCACAGAGCCGCTGCCTCCATTAAAAAACATAGGAAGATTTGTATACTTGACCTCTGTATTGCAGCAGACAAACTAAAACCAGATTAGGATGGATGGACGGATGGATGGATGATAGATAGATACATGTATAGATATGTGACGCCCTAGCAGCAGTAGGACTGCTCGCAGACATTTCGATGGAAAAGGGGGATTATTTACAGGGGAGAATGTACGTGACGCCACCTGCGGTGCGCGGTAATGAGGAGTACTGCCGCTGCCATATGGGAGTGCTGGGGCAGATGGTGTGGGGCAGCCGTGATGGAGGTTCCCTCCGCAGGTAGAGAGGCCCAGGACTCAGGATAGAGAAAAGGTAGGAACAGTCTATGGGCCCTCTTGGTGTTGGATAGGGGGAAGGTGTAAAGGAAGGTTTATGTGGATATTGGGCTGGCAGGTGTTGGGGAGCCAGGGTACTCACTCAGGTGTGATGACGCATCCAGTGGACACAGTACTCTGAGGTAAACCAAGTTTCTGGGGTATTGTTGCCTTTGGTAACAGCACGTCCGTTGGTCCGTTTTAGTGATTCCTGTGGTGGACTGGAGCCTTCCTCCATACATTGTGTACTCTGTGTGTCCCTGGCCCGTTGACTTGAAACCTCCGGGTCCCATCCCTCTTTTTACTGGGGACCTGCTCTTAGCAGCTGACACGTGGGATTTCTGTGGACTGCTCTGTGTGTGGAAGTCCTATCCCCTCCGTTGTGCGGACGCCATAATCTCTGAGCGGTTGCAGATAACACGTGAGGCTACTACCCGCTGCAGGCTAATTGCCGGGTTGCGTGAAGCTACCTCCCGGCTTAGGGGCTTGTCCCCGCTGTGTGCTCGGCCCCCAGACCGGTCTCTGTGGATCCAATGGCTGACAGTCCTCTTGACCCGTCCAGCCCTGTCCTCTAGTTACCTGCGACTGGGTCTCCGTCTGCTCAGGCCACCGTCTGCGACCCAGCCAGACTCTCCTCAGGGAGCGCTTACTCCCTAGGTCCTACTCTCTTTTTACCGTTACTACCAACTGTCTAACTAACTCCTCCACCAGCCTGTCTGACTCAAGAGGCTGGGCGGTTCTATCTTCCCAGCTGGAACCACGGCTCCCGGTTTGCCTGACAAGTGTAGTGTTTGGGTGACTAGGATTTGTGCTGTTGGTACAGAATCACTGTTGCGGACCCCGGAACCAAGGAGGGTGGGCCCTGCACCAAGGACAGAGAGTGTGCAGTTCCCTGTGAAACCCTGGACTAGTTTAGGGTCGTCACAGATACATGGATAGATAGCTAGATAGCTAGCTAGATAGATAGATAATAGATAGATACATGGATGGATAGATAGATTGATAGATACATTGATAGATAGATACATGAATAGAGGGATAGATAGAGGGATAGATAAATACATGATAGATAATAGATACATAGATACAGGATAGATAGATAGATAGATAGATAGATAGATAGAAGATAGATAGATAGATGGATGGATAATACATGATAGATACATGATACATACATAGATAGCGGGATAGATAGAGGGATAGATATATACATGATACATAGTAGATTCATGATAGGTAATAGAGAGATAGATATATAATAGATACATGGATAGATATAGATAGATAGATAAATACTGCATCTCTTTGTAGGTGTAATAAAGAGTCAGATTTATTTGTTCCCATAAAATTACTATAAAGAAATGAGAAAAAAAATACAAATATATTATATACATTTTTTTTCTTTATTTTCACCGCTTTGGATTCAAACCAGCAACTTTCAAACGTGTCCAGCAACCCCTAGCTTTTCTAGCTGTAGAGCCATTAGGAATTATGATGTCAGAGGGAGGATTTTACATAGATGAACCTACAATGCAGCCTCTGATTACACAGCAGATTACACAGGACAAATAGCTCCATTGTACAGAGCAGAGTCTCCATGTTCTTGTATTCTAGAGGGAGGGGAAAAAAAAAAATTTCTAATAAAATTACTAAAAATAATAAAAATAAATAGAATAATGTAATTTTTTTTTATACTTTTTTATAAAATAATAAACATCACTAATCAGCAAATAAACATGGACATATTTGGTGTCCCTGTAATCATAATGGACCCGAACAACACAGTGATCAGATATATTTATGGGGATCGGTAAATGGCATAAAAAATAGGCTCAATTATATTATTTTTCTTTATTAAACCCCATAAAAAATGTAATAAAAATGTATTTATTATTTTTCTCTTTATTAAAACAC
>NC_134356.1:266392112-266400319 GCF_048569485.1 Anomaloglossus baeobatrachus | reverse complement strand
CACTGAGCGGCGCTATCCTGCACGCTCAGTGCCTGTCACATGACCCCCTGGAGCTGTGGCCGCCAGCATCCTCTGACGTCCCGGCATTTCCGGGCTCTCAAACTCGTCGGGTACGTCAGAGGAGGCTGGCACCACTCAGATTGAGTGACAGGGCTGTGGGCGGTGACTACCGCACATCACAGCCCAGCATCGAGGGGAGGATCCGGAGGACGCCAGTGTGGAGCCGGCAAAGCGTCCTGCAGATGGTGAGGCACGGGGCGCCAGTGTGCAGTACAGGGGGGGTCCTTCAGCTGAATCCCCCCCTGCACGTAAGTATGTGATCACACTGTCCACCTGCCCGCTCTGCTGCGATGTCAGAAGAGCGGCCGGTGTCGGGCAGTGTGATCATCTGCTCCTCCCAGCAGCACAGCAGGACGCAGCAAGACACTGACAGACATGTCACCGCTGTGCTCTGCCACCTGTCCTGCTGCATGGGACCAACTGTCTGCACTCTGTCACCTGCACCACAAGTCACAGAGTGGAGACAGTTGGTGACAGCTCTCCCCCCACTCTTCTCCCCCTCCCCTCTTCCCCCTCTTCTCTGCCCCCCTCTTATCCCTCTCTCTTCTCCCCTCTTTTCCCTTGCTCTCTTCCCCCCTCTTTTCCCTTGCTCTCTTCCCCCCCTCGCTCTCTTCCCCCCCTCACTCTCTTACCCCCTCGCTCTCTTACCCCCCTCGCTCTCTTACCCCCCTCGCTCTCTTACCCCCCCTCGCTCTCTTTTCCTCCCCCCGCGCTCTCTTCCCCCCCTCACTCTCTTCCCCCCCTCGCTCTCTTACCCTCCCTCGCTCTCTTTTCCTCCCCCGCCTCGCTCTCTTCCCCCCTCGCTCTCTTCCCCCCTCGCTCTCTTCCCCCCTCGCTCTCTTACCCCCCCTCGCTCTTTTCCTCCCCCCTCGCTCTCTTCCCCCCCTCGCTCTCTTCCCCCCCTCGCTCTCTTACCCCCCCCTCGCTCTCTTTTCCTCCCCCCTCGCTCTCTCCCCCCTCGCTCTCTCCCCCCTCGCTCTCTTCCCCCCTCGCTCTCTTCCCCCCTCGCTCTCCTCCCCCCTCGCTCTCTTACCCCCCCTCGCTCTCTTCCCCCCTCGCTCTTACCCCCCCTCGCTCTCTTTTCCTCCCCCCTCGCTCTCTCCCCCCCTCGCTCTCTTCCCCCCCTCGCTCTCTCCCCCCCTCGCTCTCTTCCCCCCCTCGCTCTCTCCCTGCCTCGCTCTCTCCCCCCCTCGCTCTCTCCCTGCCTCGCTCTCTCCCCCCCTCGCTCTCCCACCCCCCTCGCTCTCTTACCCCCCCTCGCTCTCTCCCCGCCTCGCTCTCTCACCCCCCTCGCTCTCTTTTCCTCCCCCCTCGCTCTCTCCCCCCCTCGCTCTCTTCCCCCCCCTCGCTCTCTCCCCCCCTCGCTCTCTCCCCCCCTCTCTCTCTCCCTGCCTCGCTCTCTCCCCCCCTCGCTCTCTCACCCCCTCGCTCTCTTCCCCCCCTCGCTCTCTTACCCCCCCTCGCTCTCTCCCCGCCTCGCTCTCTCACCCCCCTCGCTCTCTTCCCCCCCTCGCTCTCTTCCCCCCTCGCTCTCTTACACCCCCCTCGCTCTCTTTTCCTCCCCCCTCGCTCTCTTCCCCCCCTCGCTCTCTTCCCCACCTCGCTCTCTTCCCCCCCTCGCTCTCTTACACCCCCCTCGCTCTCTTACCCCCTCGCTCTCTTACCCCCCTCTCTCTCTTACCCCCCTCGCTCTCTTACCCCCCTCGCTCTCTCCCCCCCTCGCTCTCTTCCCCCCCTCGCTCTCTTCCCCCCCTTGCTCTCTTCCCCCCCTCGCTCTCTCCCCCCCCTCGCTCTCTTCCCCCCTCGCTCTCTTCCCCCCCCGCTCTCTCCCCCCCCTCGCTCTCTTCCCCCCTCGCTCTCTCCCCCCCCCGCTCTCTCCCCCCCCTCGCTCTCTTCCCCCCCGCGCTCTCCTTTCCTCCCCTCCGCGCTCTCCTTTCCTCCCCCCGCGCTCTCTTTTCCTCCCCCCGCGCTCTCTTTTCCTCCCCCCTTCGCTCTCTTTCCTCCCCCCTCGCTCTCTTTTCCTCCCCCCTCGCTCTCTTTTCCTCCCCCCTTCGCTCTCTTTCCTCCCCCCTTGCTCTCTTTTCCTCCCCCCCTCGCTCTCTTTTCCTCCCCCCCTCGCTCTCTTTTCCTCCCCCCCTCGCTCTCTTTTCCTCCCCCCCTCGCTCTCTTTTCCTCCCCCCTCGCTCTCTTTTCCTCCCCCCCCTCGCTCTCTTTTCCTCCCCCCCTCGCTCTCTTTTCCTCCCCCCCTCGCTCTCTTTTCCTCCCCCCCTTCGCTCTCTTTTCCTCCCCTCCCTCGCTCTCTTATCCTCCCCTCCCTCGCTCGTTCTCTTTTCCCTCGCTCTCTCCTGGCATGGTCAGTACAGAAATCTCTCCATCGTGGAGGGGTGAGAGGGAGTAATAAACATGGAGTCCCTACTGTGTCTGTGTATTTATTTCTAATAAAGTATTTTTCTCTGTGTGGTCTTTTTTTTTTTTAAACCCTTTATTGGAGATTCTTAATGGCCAGGTCAAACTTGGCCTGACATTAAGAATCTCGGGCTTTATACCAGCTGGTAAAACATAGCTGGTATTAACCCCTTATTACCCAGCGTGCCACCTGCCACCAGGGCCACTGGAAGAGTTGGATACAGCGCCAGAAGATGGCGCTTCTATGAAAGCGCCATTTTCTGGGGCGGCTGTGGACTGCAATTCGCAGTGGGGGGCCCAGAAAGTTTGGGCACCCTACACTGCGGATTCCAATTCCCAGCTGCCTAGTTGTACCTGGCTGGACTCAAAAATTCGGCGAAGCCCATGTCATTTTTTTTTTTAAATTATTTCATGAAATTCATGAAATAAGAAAAAAAAAAAAAAGGGCTTCTCTATATTTTTGGTTCCCAGCCGGGTACAAATAGGCAGCTGGGGGTTGGGGGCAGCCCGTAGCTGCCTGCTGTACCTGGCTAGCATACAAAAATATGGCGAAGCCCACTTCATTTTTTTAAAAAAGTTTTCAGGCAAAAACCTTTATAAAAAAAAAAAATGCTTCCCTGGATTTCTATTGCCAGTGAAAGTAACACCAAGCAGCGGTGGTTAGCAGCCAGTAGCTGCTTGGGTTACCCTTAACAATAGAAAATGCAGCGGGAGCCCACAAACAATTTGATTTTTTTTTTATTTTTTATTTTTAATGAATTTTTTAAAAAAAAAAAAAATCGACATGGGCTTCGTCCATCGAGCACCAGAGCATTTTACTGCTCAATTCATCCCAAGTAATCAGATGACTGCAGTGTCGGCCGATTACTTGTTCTGTGTCCCCCTGCATCCATTGCAGCGTGTACGGGCTGTGAGATCAGCGGAGTTCACTCCAGCACTGGAGTCAGCTGATCTGAACTCAGCTGAACTCCAGCCTGCACACGCTGCGATGGATGCAGGGGGACATAGAACAAGTAAGGTCTAAGCCACACGGCGAGAAAAACAGTGCGAGTGGAGTGTGATCAAACATCGCATTCCACTCGGACCAATATTAGCCTGTGTGTCAGCACACATGAGCGATTATTTTCTCCGCCCTAATTGGACCGAGAAAACAATAGCAGCATGCTGCCACTGTAATGCAAGACTCTCTCTTTTAGGGTGGAAACACATCTATGCGAGTAAAATCGGTCCGACTGGGCTGAAAAAAACTCGGCTGATTTTAGTTCACGTTAGGCGCGAGTGCAACGCTAGTGCGAGGCTTTTTGCTCGCGTGTGCGACGCGTGTGTGTTGCGATTGTGATGCGAGTTATCTGCAAGAGTTCACTTAATTTAAATGATCGACACATGGAATTTGCCTATTTAAATGTTCCAGCCCCCCACGTGGCTTTGGGTCTCATGTGTGCTTTGTATTCATCGCAAGACTCTGGATTTCGTTCTGCATTGAAGCATTATCCTATTGTCATCTAAAAAAGGAACAATGTCAAATCATTTGACATTCAATACGACAGAAAGAATATTACTTCATTGGGTACTTTCACGCCGTTTTGGAACATACTATCATGAACCATCCCTTACATCTATGCGAAGATATTGGCTCCATCCAATTGTCCGTCGCCGTGCAACAAGAGGTCATGTTACCCGTCTTTATGAAAAATTACGCGAACACAGTGACAAGTTTTATGCCTACTGTCGCATGGATTTGACTACATTTGACTTCATCCTCACAGAAATTCGTCCTGATATAACCAGACAGAACACCCATTTTCGAAAAAGTATATGCCCAGAGGAACGGCTATTGCTTACATTACGTTTTTTTTTTTTTTTTTAGCAAATCATTTATAAATTTACATCACGATACAAATGATGCCAAATTTAAATTGATGAAATATATCAAAATGAATTAATCCATATTCTCTATATACAGATATCTCTCTACTGGACATTCATATGCTGCTTTGCATCTTGAATTTTTACTTGGAAAGTCCACTATATGTTCGATTGTGTCAACAACCTGTGCAGCAATTTGGGATAACCTGCACAATACAATGATGCCTGAACCAACAGTCGAAATGTGGCTTCAAATATCAAAGGGCTTCACTAATAACTGCCAAATGCCAAATTGCATTGGAGCAATTGATGGCAAGCATGTCCGAGTTCGCAAGCCTCCAAACTCAGGATCGCTTTATTACAATTATAAACATTTTTTCTCTGTCGTTCTTCTGGCTGTTGCTGATGCGACATACCGATTTACTTTAATGGATGTTGGTGCCTATGGTGGTGCTGGGGATTCCCAAATTTTCTCACAATCCACTATGTGTGCACGTATGTTGCAATCTACTTTACATATTCCTTTTCCACAAATTTTAGAGGGTAATCATGGACCCGCCATACCTTATTATTTTGTTGGTGATGAGGCATTTAAATTGTCAAGCAATATGATGCGACCATATCCCAGACGTACATTAACACCTATGCGACGCATTTTCAATTACAGACTCTCGAGGGCCAGAAGGGTAGTTGAATGTGCTTTTGGGATAATGTGTGCTAAATGGCGAATACTGTACACACATATCCAGCTAAATGAACAAAATGTTATTAAAGTAATTAAAGCAATAGTAATTCTGCATAATGTGACACGAACAAAAGAATGTCTTGATGCAGTAAATCAAGATATTCCTTTTTTTCAAGATCCCCATTTGTTAATTCGTTCACAAAATGTTGATCAACTTTGGTCAGGGATAAGAGTGCGCAATCATCTATGTAATTACTTCAATACAGCTTCTGGATCAATTCCATGGCAACCAAACTTAAATAACGTTTAAAAAATATGATAAAAAAAACTTATGATGGTTAACCAAATAATGTTTATTTTTTTTTTGTTTTTTTTTCTTTTAAAAAAACATGCAAATCCAAATTAAAACTAATAAACGGTATCATGCAGATAATACTTCTTATCCAATAAGATACATAAGGTATAATTTTCAAATTTCCCTTAATAAACTGATTCTTGTTTTAAATAACAAATGTTTAGATTCACCTATATGTTTTGGTATACATAAATGCATGAAGATATATTGTTTGGTTTTGTAACACAATTCTTTGTTATATTCACAAATCAATAACTAATGTTACACTCATAAATTCATGTATCTAGGTGTTACATTGGTAGCTCGTTGCATCTGGCTTGCTGGGGTTTGCATCTTGTGGTCCTGATGCTGTTCAGGGCGTGTGCTGATTGGTTGAACTAGATTGTTGTCCTTGCTCGTGTAACTGCTTGGAGTTTGATGGCTGTATGCTGGTTCTGAGAAATTTCTTAATGAAATTTCTCTTGCATTGGATGATGCCTGAGTATGGTGATAATGTTGTTCTCTTTGGTTAATATAATGTATATTTGAATGGATGTTTGGATTGTATGTTTGTCTTACTACATTATGGTCATTATCACCAATATTCATGTGTAGGTTGTGTGTTATTTCATTTGTATGTTCATATCCTGACATATTGCCGTGATTAGACACACAGACACTTGGTATGTGTGGTGGCTGTGGCAGGGTGTTTGATGTTATTGCATCTCTATTTGGAGTGGTATTGTCTAGTTTATTTTCTTCAGATAATTGCCAGCGTTCGATGTAATTGAAAATTAAATGTGGTGTATTGGGAGGGGTACATGCGTCATTTATGGTTTGCATACAGCTTCTTGCACGCAGCCTTACTCCACGTGGAATTTGACGCAAATAATGAGCAAGGCTGCGTGAAAATGCCTCCTCTCCATCGTCATTGATGGTTCGAGACAGGTAATCAAGTACCCCATTATCAACCTCTCTACGAGTATTGGTGACATTTTTTCCTTTGCGCCTTCTACCCCTGGTGTATGTTGGTGCATGATGTGTCGAGATATCTAGTGCACTGGTTTGATTTGAGGTTTCAAAATCATCATCTTTTTCATTAGTTACATCATTTGTATTAAAATCATTGTTTTCCTGGGATCCAGCCACAATTGGTCCTGATGAGGCTTCATTTTCAACTTCATGCATGTTATCTTGTACATCTCCATCCTCATGATTTGTCTCCCTTTGTGTGTCAGATTCTGATATTGTGTCTTTATCTGTCAAATTTGATTCAGTGCTGAAAATGTAATGTATGGAGACATTTTAATTTTTTGGACAAATGAAAACAAGGATTTATACAATTACTAAATTATGTTCATCACAATTAGTGCCATTTGTCATGCAGCGAGTTTGGGTCCAAAGATATTTTGGGGCAAAAAAAAAATAGCACTTGCGAAATTTATTTTCACAATGTGAACGAGATCGCTAACAATGTCGCAACGGCCTAATTACCAGTGAATGTTCATGATCTGAGCAATGTTTATTTTTTGTTTAGGATTTTTTGATTGTTTGACTAAAAATTATTTAACCTCGTTTTTTTTTTTTTTTTTTAAAAGCAAATAAATTAATTTACAAACGCTATTTTTAACTATAAATGAAAAAAACACTTACGGACATAAATCAACAATTTGATGTAAGAAATTAAGGCACTCATAATGTATATATGGCCTCTTATTAGATGCTGCTGAACCACTTGCTGCACGACTTTGCTTTTCCCTCCTGAATTGGTCCCGTACACTTCGCCATCTTTTTGTGATATCTGTAACTTTGTTTTTTTAATTTTTAGATTAGAAAAATAAATTAAACAAAAAAAAAACTTAGATTTCACTGAAAACAAAAAAAACCTCCAATCGTTTTAAAATAATCATTTTTACAATAAAAAATGGGAATTTAAACTATAAAAAAAAAAAAAAAAAACCTCACTCATTCGCAGTTGTGCATCTGGGGTACTATTGTTGAAATGCGGAAACATTTTGCGACAGATCCATAACCAGGAGGCATCGCGTGCAGCCCGGTCTGCATACGAATTGTCCCGCTTGTCCCATAATTCCGGACGTTCCTGAACGAGCATTATGAGCATTTCAACATTGATGTACCTAGCCATGTTGGATATGCATCCGTGGAGCAATTGCCATGTGCTTTTGGAGAGGTAATATACACAAGTGCAACATAATTAAAACAATGACGTGCGATGGCACAGACATGTGTTAATTAATTATTTAAAATAGGACCAGCCCAACTCGCATATTTGAACGGTGTTGTGCGTGTGTGTGCCTTCAAAAAACACGCTTCCATAGGGAATCATTGAGACAAATGGTCTGAGAAACTCGCAAAAAAGCAGCATGCTGCGATTTTTTTCTCGCTCCGATTCGGACTGAGAAAAAAAACGCAAATGCGAGCTGAATCATTGACTAACATGTGTCCGATTCCGAAGCGAGTTTTTCACGCATTGCTCTACTGCGAGAAACTCGCAAGTGAGAAGCAGCCCTTACCCATTCAAGTGTATGTGGTGAGAGAAAAATCGCACTGCACTTGCGGTACATCGGTGGACTACGGAGGAAAGAGGGAGAGAAATCCCTCCCACCCCTCCTCAGTGCTGGCACACCCCTCGAGTGCCGGTCCGCCCCCGCTGCTGATGTCTGCTCGCAGAGTCGGACCTCAGTCGCAGGGACACACGCATGACACTCAGCTCTGCTGTACTGAGCGTGAGCCGAGTGTAATGCGAGGGGATCGCAGTAATTCCCGTGTGGCCCCAGCCTAATCGGCCGACACTTGAGTCAGCTGATCTGAACTCAGCTGAACTCCTGTACACAC